>NW_028258368.1:8745387-9049909 GCF_053883595.1 Heterocephalus glaber
CTTAAGGTGCTCTTTGTCATGAAACTATCTTATTTGTCCATCAATTTTGAAAGATAGTTTTGCAGGGTACATCAATCTGGGTTGGAGGTTGTTTTCCTTTAGGGCTTGAAATATGTCACTCCATGGTTTTCTTGCCTTGTGGGTTTGTGTTGAGAAGTCTGCTTTGATCCTGATAGACTTTCCTTTGTATGTGATTTGTTTCTTTTCTCTTTCTGCTTGTAGAATTTTGTTCTTCTTTTAGGTTTCTGGAATCTTAACTATTATATGCCTATGTGTAGATTTTTTTTTGATCAAGGCTATTTGGAGTCCTATATGCCTCACTTATCTGTATGTCAAGTTCTTTTCCTTATTTGGAAAGTTTTCTGCTATTTTTTTAATGTCATCTGCACTCTCTCCTGTTTCTTCATTGACTCCAATCAGTCTGATGTTATTCTTCTTTGCATTGTCTTGGAGCTCCTGGATTGATTTCTCCTGGTAATTTTTCTTTTCCTGTCACCAATTACAATCCTATCTTCTATATCTGAAATTCTATCCTCCCATTGGCTCATTCTGTTGCATAAACTTTCAATGGAGGTTTTAATCCTCTGGAAATCTGTTTGCATCTGTTTTTTCGATTCCATTTGTTTCCTATGTTGGTATTCCATCATGTTCCTCAGCTCCTCTCTAGATTTATTAATCATATCTTGCACTATGAGCACAATCTGTGCTGTTATCTGAGAAATTATTTCTGATTTCAATTTTTCCCTATCCTCTTTTGTTGCCAGTTCAGGGAGTCTAGGTGGTTGAGTATCAGAGTGTTCCATCTTGTTGCCCTTTGGGGTTACCTTAGGTAATTTGGAAGTCTGGTTTTGAGAATTATTTGTGTGTCTTCTCTTTTCACAAGATGCAGCCTTCTGTGCCTTTATTGAGGTGACTTTTTGCTCCCCCAGTGGTCTTGAATTCTCAGCAAGCCACTGAGCAGCCTTTACTCTGCTGCTCACCAGTACACCAATTCCTGGGTTCTGAGTGATGGCCTTCTGGATCCCTGAGCTGACCTGTTGTCTAGGTGGGCTTCTGGCCGAGGCCTGTGCATACTTTGGATGATAGCTAGGTGTGCCACTGGCTAGGGCACCTATGTAGCTGTTGTCTGGGAGGGCCTTTGGCTGGGGGCTGTGCATCCCAGTTCTTGTTGTCTGTGCAGGCTTTTGCTAGGGTCTCCATGCACTTATCAGTGGTATTGTGGCCAGCCTCTGGGTATTGCTTGTGTGCCTGTGTAGCTCTTTTCAAGGTGGGTCCTTGGCTGTGGCCGAAGGTATGGTGGGCCTCTAGCTGAAGCTTTTGTACCTGTGCAGTTCTTTTCTGGGTGGGCCTTTGGCTTGGGCTGGTGTGCAGGAGTCTCTGGGGTCAGTAGGTGCAGACCCCTGGGTGGAATCTGCCTGCAGCCATGCGGGTCTTGGTCTTACAGCTGTTCCCCGGGATCTTTGTGCACGTATGAACAGAATGGTGGACCTCTGGCTCAAAATTTTCTTAATGTTAAACCACCACTGATTGTCTTCAAATCTTTTAAAATCCTGTTTTAGGTAATATAATTTTCTGTTATCCAAAAGTTTTACAATATACTTTCTCAGTACTTTGGCTAATCTCCTCAGCAGATAAAGCAGAAAGTCAGGAAGGTCAAACTTGCATTATGCTATTGGTGGTGGGACAATCTTAGAGGAGTAACTGGAATTGGTGTTATTTCTTTTCATAGCATAATGTGGTATACTCAATCTCTCTCTCTCTCTCTCTCTCTCTCTCTCTCTCTCTCTCTCTCTCTCTCTCTGTCTCGCCTAATATGATATGAAAGGAAACATGTGATAGTTAACTTTCTAACTCTGGCTTATTTCACTGAGCAGCCCCTAGCTCCATCCATTTTCCTGCAAATGACATGATTCTTTTTATGGCTGAATAATACTCCACTGTGCATATAGACCACATTTTCTTTATTCCTTCATCTATTGATGGGGCACCTAGGCTTTTGCCTTAACCTGGCTATTGTGAATTATGCTGCAATAAGCATGGGTGTCCTGGCATCTATAGTACACTTGCTTAAAATCTTCTGGAAATGTACCAAGGTATAGTATAGTAGGATCAAATGATATCTTCATTTTCAGTTTTTGAGAGTCCTCTACAATGATTTTCATAATGGCTATACTAATTTATATTTCCACCAACAGTGTAGAAAAATTCCATTTTTCCTGTCCTCTCTAGAATTTATTGTTTTTTGTATTCTTGATAACAGTTATCCTTCCTGGAGTGAAATGGAATCTCAGTGTAACTTTATTTCATTTCTCTGATGGCTAATGCTATTGAACATTTTTTTCTATGCTTATGGGCCATTTGTACTTCTTTAGAAATGTCTCTTAAATTCATTTGGCCATTAAATATTTGGGCTGTGTGTGTGTGTGTGTGTGTGTGTGTGTGTGTGTGTTTGGAGTTACATGAATTCTTTATTCTGGATATTAATCCTCTGTTGGAACAGTAGCTGGTGAAGATTTTCTCTAATTCTATGGGATGTCTCTTCACTCTGTTGATCATTTTTCTTGTTGTGGTGAAGCTTTTTATTTGATGTACTCCAATTTGTTGATTCTTGCTATTCTTTCTTGTGCTACTGAAATCCTATTCATAAGGTCTTTGCCTGTGCCTATGGACTTCAGTTGTTTTTCCTGTTTTCTTCTAGGAATGTCAAAGTTCAGGGTCTTGTACCAAGATCTTTGATACATGCTGAATTGATTTTCTTACAAAGCTAGAGATATGGATACAGTTACAATTCCTACATATAGATATCCCATTTTCCCAGAACTATTTGTTAGAGGCTATTTTTTTTCCAGTGTAGTTTTTGGCTAGTTTGTCAAGAATCAGATGACTGTAGCTGCCTGCCTCTATTTTTTTACATTGTTCTACATGTCTATTTTTGTGCCAGTACCATTCTGTTTCTGTTAAAACTGTTTGCTAGTATATCTTGAAATTTGGTATTGTGTTGCCTCTAACACTGCTCTTTTGATGACCAATTACATTTAAATTGTGTTTCTCTTGAGCACCTTCATTTGCCCACTGGACATTTCTGCTCTAGTATCTCATAGTTGCTTCAAATCCAACATCTTCTTTTCTAGTTTTGATTTCCTGTCAGGCATTATTTTCTTCCCAAATACCCAATATAGAAATTTCAGAGTAGTTAATGTTACCTCATTCCTCTAATATGCTCTAAACTTTTTGTTTCTGACTCCTTTATTTTATCTCTACCTAGCCTTTCTTTCCTTTCTCTATTTACTGCTTTGGATTATACCCCTCCCAGTCATATCAGACAAAGATTAATGCAACAACACAATAGCTATTTTTTCAGTTTCTAATTTTGTTTCCCTTAAATTAATTCTTGACTATGCTTCTGTATTTATTAGCATAATTATATTCCCTGAGAAACAGGAGTACCCTAAGGAGTTTTGTAAGAATTAGTTGAGATAATTCATGTTAAACATTTGTCATGGTGCCTGAGATGTATGTTAGCTATCATTAATGTTATTAAAAATACTAGCATTTCATGTATATGTTCATTTCTTTGCATTCAACATTCTGTTTCACTACTTTTTCCTAATGGTTATCATTCATTCATTTTTCAAATCTTCTTTAGGAATGTTTTTGGAGGTTGGGATTTTTGAGACAGGGTCTTGGTATGCAGTTCAGGCTGTCCTTGAACTCACTATGTAGCCCAGGCTGGCCTCCAACTCATGGTGATTCTCTTGCCTCAGCCTCCCAAGTGCTAGGATAGTAGTCATGTACCACCATGCCCAGTATGAACTTTCTATGATGCTCTCTGATGTAGTTTAAGAGCATGCTTATGTGCTTTCGTAACACCATATGTTTTCCTTTATTATGGCATGTAGGAAAATATTCTATAGATATTTACTAACCATAGACATATTTTTGGTGCTTGCCTGGCTCATTATTTTTTGGGAATTATCCTGATTTGGTGAACTTTGATAGAATTATTTATGTTTGTTTCATACTATTTTATCATATCTGACTGGAACATGCTCCCAAACTAGGCTGAGATATGTTGGTATGTCCACTGAAAATTTGAATTGAGGTAAAACTATGGCTGGTAAATATGGGTACTAGAACTAAAAGGCATGGGAACTTGGAAACAGTGTCCATGTCTCAGAAAGGAAAAAAGAAAAATAAAGTTTACACATGTAAAATCACAGGCAAAATATAGAAAAACAGGGATAATAAATACACAGAGAAAGTGTATCTTCAGAGAGGGAATAAAATTGACACTTAGGGAGAAATGGAACAGAAACTATTCAACCTGGCTAAGAGAGCAGATGTCTGACAAATTTGAGCTTTGGTTCACTCACTTAAGGTAGAAAAATCTCTGTAGATGACAAAGGAAAGAATGATATTCCTACAGTTTGTGGACTTACTTTTCAGCTATATGAAATTATAATAATGAATGATAAAAATACAAATAATGCTAATTAATAAAGTAACTGCATATAAGTTGTGATGCTGATCTTACTTTTGTAAGATCACCTATAAAAATTTAAAATAGCTTAACTTGGTATCAGTTTTGACTGAGACTTAAGATTTTCTTAGATGTTCTTCCCAGTCCAGAATGGCAATGACTAATAATCAATGGTCATGCACAAATGAATGATTTCTGTACCTAGCATAGAATAACAAAAGAAGGGCCGGGGATTTAGCTCAGTGGTTCTGGTGCCTGCCTCACAAGCACAAGGTCCTGAATTTGATCCCCAGTACCAAAAAAAAAAAAAGTCAGAATAACAAAAGAAGCTGCAAAGGTGATTTGTCTTCCAAATACTATTATTAGATTAAATTATAAAGTAAAGAACTAGCGTTATGAAAGTCAGCCTTACAGATTTTTTGAGGATTCAAGCCCTATACTTCCAGAGCATATGTTTTATTTTATGTTTAAGATGTGGCTTCCAGTTTATAATATCTTTGCTTTGTTTCTGTACCTCTTTTTCCCTCCAGCTCAGTTTTGTATTCCATACAGAATTGTATATTTCTGCAAAAACTGAATTCATAAAAATTCTGATATTGGGACCAAATGACCAAAAATTTAAGGGGGATTCTGCTACAAAAACATTGAGTGAGTCATCAAAAGGCCAACGTTCTAAGTTAGCTCTGCTGTTAATGAACTACATAATCTTTGGTAAGGAAGTCACCTGGAATTCTCACCCCTCTGGTTATCTCAACCCTAACATAAGGAGCATAGTCTCTTTACTGATCACCTTGGAGTTATGACAATCAAGTGTCCACTTAAAAAGGCTAAGGGTCCCTACAAAAGAAGGCTTTGTTAATATCTGCAAATATTGGCCAAGGTTGGCTGGAGTGGCTTGTCAGTCCAAAGATACTGTCACAAGAAAGGGTGTTTCCAATTATATGCTACACTCACTAAAGCACAGGCTTTTAGTTTTCACAGCAATAAAATTGTTAGTATTTAATGATTATACAAGCAAATAAGATTGTAAAGAGTTTAACACAACTCCTAGTACAAATAAGTTCTCCAAAAAAAATAATTAGTTGTAGACATAGGTGTGAGCTCTGCTCTTTCATGTGGAATGGACTTTGGAGACAGGGATTACTAATAAGAACTGTGAAGTTGACCAGGTGCAAAAATTAGTTTCAGGTGTTGAGTTTCACAGCAACTCTTTGCATTCCCATATTCCATAAGGTATGGAAGGATCTGGTGATTAATTATTGTCAAATGTCAGTCAATCAGATCGTGTTTTCCTAGCCACCATTTTCCAACAACTTTTTATGCTATTTTTTTTTTTTTTTTTGGTACCGGGCATCAAACTCAGGTCCTTGTCCTTGCGAGGCAGGCGGCGCAACCACTGAGCTAAATCTCTGGCCCTCCAACAACTTTTTAGATACAGGAATTTTTAACCAGTATTTTGAGGAAACATTATAGAACCAGTCTAATACAAATATGGGTACAATTTGTGCTTGACTGAAAGGAATAGCTTTCATTGAGAAAACAACTCCAGTGTGGTAATAATAATAATGAATTATGCATACTAGAAATGTAAAAATTAGAGATAATAGTAATAATGAAAGAAATATGTGATACATGCATTTTCAGAAAACAATGAAAAGTAACTCCTTTGTAATCAAATATTGGGCACATATCCTTGGGGATTTACTAAACATTATTGTTTTAAATTAAGATAAAATTTTTTTGTTTTGAAACTGAATCTCAGGAAAAAAAACCCAATTCCTCACATAGTGCAAAGAGTGCCAGGTATGTACTAAAAATACTGATGGGAAATAATAGAGTCAATATTTTTTAAAAAGCCAAAGTTAAATCAGAGTTCAAGAAGATTATCTGTATTTCTATACTTCTATACTTGAAATGCCATTTTTTTGATTCAGTGCATTTTAAAAGCTGTTACTTTTCTAAATCCGATAAATAATTTTAACTCCCACTTACAATGGTGCATAATTTTAATTGTGGTTTTTCTTTGTAGAATAAGGAATAAATGAAAAAGAAAAATGGTGTGATACAAAGACATTACCTTTCAATGGGTGTTTCTATGCCTTTGTTTGATTTTTTGTTTTGTTTTTTGAGACAGGGTCTCACTAGTAGTCCGGACTGGCCTCAAACTCATTGTATTGCTCAGGCTGCCCTTCAACTTGGTTTCCTGCCCCAGCTTGCAAGTGTGAGGATGACAAGACTGTACCACCACACCCATCTCTATGCCATTTTTCAGGGCTGAAATGCTAAGGCATTTAGACAAACTCCCCTTTGAGAAACACTACAAGGTTAAACAGTAGCAGTGCATTTAAGGGTAGCAAAATATACGACCTATAGCTAGCACAAGTTAAGTGCTTTTGTTGATTTTCAAGACTCATCCTTGGATGACTCCCAAGGGCTCAAAGCAAGGTGAGGAAATGGTCCTATGAAAAATCAGTGAGCACAAATGTATGACGGGACATTTGGAATTCATGGAGAAACTATTCCTTACAGCTGTTTAACCAGCTGATTTGAGATTTTAAAGCATATCAATTTTGAATATTTAGTAGGATGTTTTTCTCTATTCCAATAATGCTACCTGTGTTACTGTACATAGCAGATCCTCGATGTTAGTTGTTCTGAATCATTAGTGTTTATAACAATCAGCTGAGTTGTGTTTTAAACCTGCACTCCCAAATTCTAAATGCCTTCCCCATCTAGAAGATCTGAGGTGGGCTCAAGGTTATGCAGTTTTAACAAGACCTCAAGTGACTGATGCAAGTGATCTACCCCTCATATTGGAAAATACAAAGAATTCTGACATATTTATGAGAAGAAAAGAAGTTCATGTTATAAGTTCTGCATCTGTAATTTTAATATACTTCCAGCAGCTTATGGATACTCAATGCAGGTAAGAAAAAACATTTTAATCAGTTGACAATGTTAGCTTTGAGGCTCAGTGCACCCATTTGTAGATTCTGTGTATCATTTCTCTCTCTTTTGAAACAAGGTCTTGATATATAGCCTAGGCCTCAAACTTGCAATCCTCCTGCCTGCCTCAGCCTCCCAAGTGCTGGGATTAAGGCATGTACCGCCATGGTCAGCTTTACTTCTCTCTTTGAACTTTGAACTTTATATATGCATGCATAGACTTGATTATTTCTCTTTGCCTTTCCATCCTCTGCGATTCTGTGCTTCAGTATTTCTGCTTTCCTCAGTTCCTGTTTTGGATTTCACTGAGCATTGGAGAATTTTCTATAACACTTAAAGGGAACAGAAAGGAAGTCCTAATAAAATAAACCAGGATTATTTTGAGAGTTTTTGATTGTCTTCTGCCTTGAAAAGGAAGAACTTAGTAAAAAGAATACAAAGTGAGTGTGATCATTTTATTTATTTATAGGAGTACAACATAAGAAATAAAAAAGAAAGTTACAGAATCTTTAAAGGGCAGAATGTATCTTGAATCTTATCAGTGAACAAATATGCATGCATCTCAAAAATGAATTCCACGTAACCATTACCACTGTAGTAAGTTTATGATAACAAACTTATATGATTTGATTAAAATAGATAAGAAATAGTGTAACCCCCTGTTTTCTCTATTTCTAACCATTCAGAAAAGTTTTGAGTACCTTTTAAAAAACCTTAAAAGCTCTGGAGTTATTTAATGTGAAAATGAATTTGAATGAAATAGCATAGCAACTTATAACTATCTCAAGCATCTGTCAATAAATTTCCATGCTTCACTAACCCATAAAAGAGGAAAATAAGAGCACTTTGACTTTTCAGCCTTCCAATGCTGAAACAGGATGTCCCTAACTTTAGAACGTATGTTCTCAAAAAGGGAAAAATGGAAAGAGCTTGACATAGTATTAACTGCTCAAATCTTTAATATTTTTAAAATTTACTGTATATATCCTCATTAAAATATGCAATTATGACATCTCCAAGAAGTGATGGAATCTGGTGTTAAGGACAAAAAGAGTGGGAATTGGCCACTGGGACCTCATTCTCCCACATGTTCTGTCTGAACAAGAACGTTTTCTGAGGCCACATATGGTGCTACTTGCTGCCTAATGTGAGAATGATATGTAAAAGTTTGCTACTTTTCACCAACTCTATGACTTCTGAATAATAACAGCAAATAATTAACAAGAATTTTGGTATTAAGCATTATATGTGTAAGTATGTAGGCATACATACATATCTCCATAACTGTCATGAGAACTGTCATGATTACTGTCACGATCTGCATCTCACAGATAGGAAACTTAGCCAGGAAGAAATTAGGTCTCTTGCCCAAGTTTACATAGCTGGTAACAAAACTGGGGTTCAAACTCAGTCAGTGTGTAGAGGCTTCAGTCAATAATCGGCAGGCTCCAAGGCAGAGTAGCACATGGCAGAGGGGCACTGCAGAGGAGAAACAATTCATGGCGCCCACAAAGTAGCAACAAGGGGCCTCAGGAGCTTTTTTGTTGAACTTTTTATATTCTATCTAGCTACTGGGATTAGGGAGGATTAGGATGGACTGATTTAGTAATCACTCACCTTTAATCCCAGCATTGCACCATGAATCACACACTCTAGATCCAGCCACCTCTGAAAAAGACTGCATGAGGCTTTGGGGGAACACTGAGACACAAGCCACAACACAGTGTAACCCCAGGATCTAAGTTTTTAACCAGTATATATCACTACCTCTCAACGCAAAATTAGTTAACCTGCTAAGTGGAAACTCTGGGAGGCCACAGAGTTATTCTATGTATGTTGGCATTATTTAGAACATTCTTGGGTTTTCCTTAATGTGATTCACTGCTGATAAATTGAAGCCAATCCACATGAAGAGTGAAATATCCCCAGCAGCTCAATCTGATGATATAAAAGGGAAGTGAGCTCTTTCTCTGGCTTCACATAGCCCAGACAAGCTTGGTTTGGTCTGTGGTATTGACATTTATAGTTTTTTACATTGTAATTAGTTATCAGAATGAACACAATCAACATTAAAAGCCTTATTCCCAATCTGAATTTTGTACTCTTTCAGAAAATTGGAGCCTTTACACTTTGCTCATGTCTCTAATTTACCACAATCCTGGTCATCTTATCTCCTGCAAACTGGAGCTGAGGGCCACATCTGCAGCCCAGGGTCATTTTGACACATTTGCATTTATTCCACTTCATTATGTATTTTACCTCCCATAAATGATTTTGAGACACTGTGGAAAAAGCATTGTTTTCAAGGGATAAATGGAAACAATAGGATTATTGTAATTTGTAAAAAGAGAATTTCAAAAAGGTGGCTTTCAGGTTAGAAGGATATTTATTCCTAGTGCATATTCATGAAGAATTAAGGCAAGTTCTCCAGCCTTCATGAAGAACAGCATATTTTCTAAATTATAGATATTATTCACATATAAAATAACACTATACTATGTCAGTGTGTACTTTTACAGGAAATGCTAGAGAATGAAGAGAAAAAAAGATTCCATAGCAAATCACAAACCCTTTCCTTCAATGATGAAAAATAATTGATTCTCCAATAAAAAGTATCCACAGAGTCATCACAAGAACAATATTAATTTACAACTATCTGTTGGATAAGAAATACACAAATGTGTTTTTCTAATGTGCTGTCAATATTTTAGTCATGATTAGAAATGTGTTCATTAACTGTCCCATACCGAATTCCATAACCAAATGTACATTGGATGATGTCTTGAAAATGTTTGCCTTTTCCCATCATATAGTTTAGTATCTTTATCTGAATTTTTTGGGACCAGAAGTATTTTAGAGTTCAGATTCTTCCAAATTTGGAATATTTGCACATACAGGATGAAATATATTGGGGATGGGATCCAAGTCCAAACACAAAACTCATTTGTTCCATTTATACCTTATACACATAAACTGATGATTATTTTATACAGTACTGTCAAGTGTACCAACATTTTGATTGTAACCCATCACATGAAGCTGGGTGTGGAATTTTCCACTTGGAAAGTCATATTAGTGCTCAAAAAATTTCTAATCATGGAGTATTTCACACTAGGTATTTTTTGGATTTAAAATGCCCAGTCTGTACATCCAAACTATTTTGTGCCTCCTTTTATCCACTCTGATAGGATTTGTGGATCTAACCCCCCACATTTCCAGTTGTTTAGTTATTGGCTCATTCATAGGCTTATTTGCCCAGTAATCATTGAGTACCTACTGCCTTCCAGGTTCTCAGCTTCATATTGTAATTGACAACCTGACCTGAAATGTGGCTGAAGAGTGAGGTATATTCAAAGTTACTAGGAAGGATGTTGTATGCACTCATTGTTATATTTTCAGGTTTGACTGCAGACACTCTATTAAAAGAATACATTTTTCTTCATATGTGAGATTCAAAATTACTGGCAAAGGGTCAGGGATTTAGCTTAGTGGTTTTGTCGCCTGCTGTGCAAGCGCAAGGACCGGAGTTCAATCCCCAGTACCCCAAAAAAAAAAAAAAGAGCAAAATTACTGACAAACTAGAAAATACTCTCTATATACACTGTTTTCAATGTATATAACTCCAGTTGGGAGAAATGTCTATGTAATGGTTTGGTATCTCTGTATCATCAGTTTGCTAGCACTGTAGAGGAAAAGATGATGAGATTTTAAGGAATTGGTTAATTTTTTGTGAAAAATTGCCTTTTTGTGGTATTGGGCACTGAACCCAGGGCCCTCACATGGAGCTACATCTCTAGTCATTTTTTAATTTTTTAAGACAAGGTCTCACTAAAGTGCTATATTGCCCAGTTGGGCTCTAACTTACGATCTTCTTGCGGCATCCTCCTTGTGTGCTAGGATTACAGAAGTGAGAAAAAACTGTTATTTGTTTTCTACCTCCTGTCATTTCTCAATGTCTTTCTCAGAGGCTTTGTTTCTGCTACATTTTACATTGCTACATTGGCAAATGTTTGGTCCACGCTGCCATTCCTACTTCCTGTTCATTTTTTTCAAAATTCATCCTTTCTTGACTATATTGGACAAGTGTTCTAAAAGTCAAACACATTAAAGCTTCCTTCCAACAATACCACTGAGCAACGTTGGAGAATATCTTCAATTTTTTCATCTTATATTTTTAAAAAGTCATCTACATTTCTATTGAAATCTCATAAGCATCCAGAAGTACGATTCAGACAGAGGCTTTAAGCAATTATTCATAAACTTGTTTCTTTTGCTTGCTACTGTTCAACCACAGTTAACAGAGTCCTGGTCACTTGTGCACAACCACAGCCACAGGTTCCAATCGAAGCTATCAGCCAGAAGCCCATTAAGGCCCTAATGAGAGATATTTGTATCAACTAAGTATCAATGAAGACTCCGGAGAGAATGGCCAACCCTGCCAAATGGGTGTCTTATTTGATTAAATGAAAATGAAGTACTCTTTTCCCCAGAATCCTGGGTGGAAATTAGAGACATAAACTAGAAATAATTTTAAATTTTATTTGTTTCACTCTATGGCTTAACATATATTTACTTGAAATCTCTCTTTTCTCTGACTTTTATTTCACTGTCAAATGTTTCTTCTCTAATTCTGAGTGTGTGTGTGTGTGTGTGTGTGTTTTGAGGAGATGGAATACCAAAGAGAAGAGAGTTATGAAGGTATCTTTTTTTCCCAACTAGTTTAACTAGAGAAGTACATGTTGAAATTCATTAAACGAGAAAAAATATTTTATAGAAATTTATTTTCCTTTCCCTGAGAAAAAAAGAGTATAGATAATACATATTATCATAATTTTCAAAATTTGTGAGCAGATTAGTATAAGGATATTGTTCTAGGCCTTAGAAATAGATAAATTCAGGAGAATATATGTATTATCTATTTTTGTGTTTTTTTAACCACTTAGAAGCTTACAATTTATGTGAAGTAATAGAACATATACAGATAATTATCGACATGCAGTAAAAATATAGACAATAATGATATTAGAAAGGCTGAGACAGGAAGTTGAAATGGAAAGTTTCTTGGAGAATTACTAGTAATTTAAATTTGCTGAGGCTTAAGATCTATGACCTAATATCAATCAGGAAAATGACAATTCAAAGGGATTTCAAGAAGCCCAAGGAATAGACATCTAATATTTTTCTTCTCAATTTCTCTACAAGCAATCTGTTTCCTTTGGCCAAATGACCTATTGCTTTTCACACTGCCCAGATGAGTTGTTTTAGAAAGAGAGTCTGCAGATTTTTTTCAGTAAATAATCCATAGTAACTATTTTAGGCTTTGCAAGCTGTGTAATATCATCATAAGTTCTAAATTATACAATTGTACCATGAAAGCAACCATAGACACTACTCCCACATAAAGAGAAGGAGTATAGCTCAGTGGTAGAGTGCTTATCTAGCATTCATGAGGCCCTGGGTTCAATCCCTAGCCTTAAAAAAAACAGATTGCCATAAAACTTCATTTATGGACATTGAAATTAGAATTTCATACAATTTTCTCACATATTAAACTACTTTCTTCATTTGATTTTTTCCTACTTAGGAATGTAAATCCATTCTTAGTTCATGGACTGTACAAAAGTAGATGGTAGACAGGATTTGGCCCACACACTACAGATTACTGACTTCTGCTTTAAATGACTTCAGTATTTACTGACTTTACCTTCACTCTAGCTCTATTCAGTTTCTTCATCTACTAGAGACTGGATCCAGGTCCTACGTCAAATTTAGGTAACTTGGAATCTTCAAGGTATAAAACCAAAATTACTGTTTTGACCTGTTCAATAGAAGAAAATTGACATAACTTTAGATCAAAAGAAGTCTCCTAGATTGGTTAAACATGAAAGATGACTGAGGCAATCTGTGTACCCAGCAGTAACTTCTGAGGCTCTGTCCTCAGGGTCACTAGGCTTTTGTCCTTCAGCAGGAGATCAGAGAACTAATTTCTCTTTGGAGAAGAGATCATTTATAGAAAAGACTCCAAGATACTCATATTTGTTGATTTCACAATGAAATTTCCTCAGTGCTCCATTTTATTTTGAAATATTAAATTGAACACTAAAAAACAGGCTTTAAATATGGTATGTGGATGCCTAAGGAAAGTTAAGAAATGGAGAGTGGTGGAACAGAGATGTGTTAATTTTATTTTGAGCCTTACAGTCATGTTTGAATTTTAAAATCCAATATAAATAATTTTCACAAATATAAAAAATTTTAAAAAAAGGAAAACACCAGCCCCCGGTGGCTCCCAATGGCCACAACCTTACTGCCACAATATTACACATCACGCAAGACACTTTATAATAAGGACACGGCCCAAGTTTTGGGCTCCACCACAATCTCTCTGCAGCACACACAGGTAGGACTTTTTTCATCCCCTTGCTCTCTGTCCTGTTGTTTTCTCTCTTGAGCATCCTTTCTTCACTCTGTCTCAAAGACCAGCTCAAATGTTGCCTCTGCTTTGGATTTTCACAGAGCCCATAGGAAACATTAATTGGCTCATTCGTTTATCTGTGTGCTCTCTGAACTTTTGACATGTTTTCACCATGGCACTTAGTGCAAAGAATTATTTACTTATGAGTCTTTCATGCCAGTTACACTGTATCTCCAAGAGGGGAATGTGTTGGGTTATTTTTCATATCATTGTTCCTAGTACCTAGGAGGTGCACAGATAATAGTTATTGATTTGAAGATGGACCTGACTACAGTCAGATGTGTAATAAAAGGAAAAGTCACATGATTACTGGCTACTTGGAATGAAAACACTACGATAAAAGTGAAAGAGGACTCTTATTTTCAAGCTTTTAGTAGTTGGTAACTAGGATATATATAGTATATCTGTGTATATATATATGTATATATATGTACATATATATGTATATCTTCATTAGCATATTAGCTTATCTGTGAATCCAAAAGACTCTAAGATAATTTCTGAATAGACAATTGCATAAAATACTAACTTACAGCTTCAAATAGGCATAGGAATCATCAGGACAGGTTGGGAAAATACAAATCGCTCCAGTTCCACCTGCTGAGAATTTGATTCAGAAGAGTCCGAGAATCTGCATTTTAAGACTCTCCCTCCCTCTTTGTTCCTCAACCCTTCATCTCCCCATCCCCTACTCCCACTTTTCTGCCAGTTCTAAGGATTGAACCTAGGGGCTCTCTACCACTAAGATACATCCCCAGCTCTTTTTAATTTTTATTTTGAAACAGGATCTTGCTACATTGCCCAGCCAAGCCTCAAACTTGCAATCCTCCTATGTCACCCTCCCGAGTAGCTGAGATTACAGATGTGCACTCCCACACCTGGTTTAAAGACCCTTTTTGATGATTCTGGTGTACACAGCCCACACCTACATTTTGAGGAGTGCTGATATAGTAGGGGAAGGGGAAGGTTGAAGAAATGAATTCAGGAGAGATTTGGAAGGCTGAGAGAAGCCATGTACTCAATGAAGGAGAGAAGGATAAGCTGTAGCAATTTGGAAATGGCTTTGGTACAATCTGCAAAAACCAGAAAACTCTGAAATTAGAATTACCAGTTATTTTATCTGTCTTCAAAATGACTTCTTCTGATTCATGTTTTGAATTTTAAAATGTCTTCATGTCATAGATTTCATAAACAGCTTACTATCAGAACTGAGACAGTATCAGGGGACCTGTGTTGCTTTCAACCTCTGTTGACTCTTAGAATTCTGCAATTCTGCTCTAGGTGTCATGGTGTCATGCTGTTTTCTTCCACTTATCAAATGCTTTTTTTTTTTTTTTTTTTTTTTGGTACCGGGGATTGAACTGAGGACCTTGTGCTTGCAAGGCAGGTGCGGTGCCACGGAGCTAAATCCCCAGCCCCCACCAAATGCTTTTTAAGTAATAAAGAAACTACATTTTAAAATTTAGCACCCTCTGTTAAGCAAATTATATAAAATGGCTTTTTACAAATTGTGTAAAAAGGCTTTACACTTAAAAAAAAATACAAAAACTCCTTTGGTGGTGACTCATTCCTACATGAAAAACTCAAAGAATCTATAATTTACTGCATGAATTGCTATTGAAAAATTTCCCTTCACTGTTTACTCTAAAAATGAATGAAGGCTTCTGAAGATTTTTGGCCATCTAAGTTCCATTTTTACTCTAGCTATATCTAGTTAGAAAAGGTTAGCAGTAGAACTGAAATATTAATGCTCTCATAGTATTTATTAAATTATTTAATGGAATGAGTTACAAATGTATAACAGAGACATGTTACTGTTATGTTTGCCAATAACTTCATTATAATAATAGTATTAAGCATGAAAACTATTATTGCCTGTTACATGTGAAAATAAATGATTAATCAAATGAGAACAAGCTAGGGCTGTACATTTAGAGCTTGAGTGAGCTACCATTAATCATGTTTTGGCAGATACTCAAAGACAAGCAGAAGAATGGGAAAAAGTTTTATGGTGGGAAAAATAGTAGACTTCCATTATTCCACTGTTGGAAGCTGTTGCCATGGGAAAGTTAAGTTGTTAGCTGGCTAAACAAACACCTCACATTCATGTAATTGGCTAGGGGTACATATTTGGCTTTCTCTGGCTGGTTCTAAATTGAAAGCCAGGGCTAAAATTAGATAAGCTGACAGTTATTAGTCAAGTCCTAACCATTTGGGGCTGACTTGCAGAGGTTATTATTTGGCTTCCCTGGCAAATTGCTAGAGATGGTGATTAGATTTCCAACAAATGTGACCTCCAGGTAGCAGAACAAGTTTCTGGGTTTGCTACTAGAGATTCTGGGTTAATTTCATCTACTGGTTGTTGCAGATTGTCAGAATTCTGTTTTTATATATGATCGGACCATTGTCCATTTGTCCATTGTCTCTCAGACACAATGATATATATTTAATTTTTAAAAGAAAATCATAAAGTTGGTTTGCACATCAAGACTTATTCTAGAACAAAACCAGCTGAGCGTATATATGTTATTATTTATATGGTGCAAAAAAGTTAAAAAGAAAATCTACTTAACCAATAATATAGATGTTTACGTACATAATATTGAGCAAACATTAGATGTGAATGTATATGTCTAGCAAAAGGCATGGAATGTTATATAAGAAATAACATGACAAAAAGCAAGAGAATCACTGAAATACTGAACAAATACCTGCAGTTGATTCTTAGACCCAGGAATTGGTGGCATAGGGAACAGTGTTTTTTCCCTAGTATAGAGCACCCATGTGTGTGAGAGACAGCCTATGTATGTGGGCAGGAAACTGAGAGGCTGAAAAGGAGGTGTGAGTTCATCTCCTTAGAGAAATTCCAAGAGATTCTAGAGAGAGATTCTAAGGAGTTGAAATTCTGAATTTCAACTTATGAATCCTTAATTCAACTTTTAGGTGACTATGAAGGCATACTGTCAAGATATGATAAAATGCATTTTACTGAACAATTTACTAGCTCAGTGTATCATTTTAAGGTATTTCCATGTTTGCTGTGTAGGTCTCTATTTGTTCCTCAAGTACTATCAGGTAGGCCTGAAACACCTGGGTGAGGAAGAATTGATAAATACCAAAGAAAGGTTGTCACCTAGGCAGGAATTAATTTACTCTTTCCTTGTCCCAAACCATCCGTCCACACAGTGTAGTCTACTACTCCTTAATACCTCATTTATAGTTATATGGGAAACATATTACATGAATCAGTATCTACTAAGAAGGATAAATTATCCCACAAATTTATTTCCTTGGATACTGTGGGAGACTGCCTTGTTGATCATGCCCAAAACAGGCTGTAAGCAGTATGGACTGTAAAGAGTTAACCCTGCAATTGGCTTGTTTTAAGAAGTGAGTCTAGGGCTAGGGATTTAGCTCAGTGCTTCTGCCCCCTACGTTGAAAATGCAAGGACCTGAGTTTGATCCCCGGTATCAAAAAAAAAAAAAAAAAAAGAGAAGTGAGTCTGACCAAGGTCAGAGTGACTGTTATCCAAATTCTAGTCCCAGAAATAAAGCCTTCTTAACTGAAAAGACAAGGTTAATTGTTAACCACAACCTATATCTGGTTTGTTCTCTTCCCAACACAAAAATCCTTTGTTGCTTCTCTTACAAGCCTTGCCTATGTCAGCAATGCATGCCTAACAACCACACATAGCCCCACCCCCACCCCAACTTCACAATGATTGTGTCACCAATAAATATCAGCAGTTTTGGTTGTTCAGGGTCTTTGCTGCTTACTCAACACTGGCCATCCTAGCTCTCTGTTTCATTTTCATTCTGTCTCTGAGTCTTTCTTCACACCTTGCACTGTAACACTGAGGAGGAGATTGGGACCTTCTGCAGGGGTTCCTAACAGGATACTTTAAAATAATCCTGTTCAGATTTTTTGTTTTAATTCTGAATTGAATAGAAAGTTATTGGAGGATTAGGGGAAAGGGGCTTTCCTTGTCCAATATTGTTTCTCTTTCCATTGTTAGAAACAATTTTATACTTATTGAAAAATTTCAAGTACCATACAAATAACTTTTCTTCTCCAAATTATTTGAAAGTAAATTGCCTGTATGGTGTCTCTAAATGCTTTAGTTTATATTTTCCACAAGCAAGTACATTCTTCTACAAAAACAAAATATAGCCATCAAAGTTGGGGAATTAATACTATTTATTACCCTTCAATCTTCAGATCCCAGTTAGGTTGTGCCAAATCCCTCATAAGACCATGCATAATCTGACCTCTGTTAATCTTTCTAGCCCCATCTTTCATCATCCTCCTGGATGAGGAGGGTTCTGCTACCTGCTGACTTTGAATACTTTGGATGCATGGAGTTAATTTGTTTCTGAGATCTTTACACATGCTCTTTCTTAGAATGCTCCTCCTGTAATACTTCACAGGCACAATCTACTCTTCTTCCAAACTAGTCACTCACAGAGGCTTTTCCAAGCTTCCCTGACCTAAATTAAATCCTGCTCCTTCTTACATTTTCTTATTTTGCTCTTCATCTTATTTTCACAGCCTAATATAGTCTGTAGCTCTTGTAGATGCTCAGTAAAAATGTTATTAAATAAATTAATGCATAAAAATGTTTTTTTCTGTTCAGTGTTTAAGCAGATGAAAGGAATATCTTCATCAAGATTTCAGTGGTTGAATTACAGAGATGAAAATTTTATGTTTTTTGCTCTTCCAGAGAAAAATAATGAAAGAATGTATCAGAAAACAGAAACTGATTTATTTATTTTGACCCAATATTATGGCAATTATCCCATTAAACAAAAACTATACCTGTATGTTTTCTTTGAATATATCTTTTATACATTGAACTTATGGCTATGCATTATATTTATATTATATTTATATCAGAGTAATTCAAGGTGAGAGTTACAGTGAGTGCAGATTTAGGTAAAATGATACTTAGATTCTTTTACTCTTTCTTTTCATATCCAGAATTATTTTATAAGACTCTCCACTTTAAAAATAATTATAGTAGGCCGGGGATGTAGCCCAGTGGCACCTCACCTGCCTTGCAAGTGCAAGATCCTGAATTCTATCCCCAGTACCCAAACAGACAAACAAACATAAAATAATTATACTAAAAGTTATGTGGGATACTCTGTAATGTGGTATGAATTATAAGTAAATACTATAAATTATATTACTGAAAAACACAATATATGAGCTGTGGTCAAAATATACAGTGAATGTTTAAGTTAAAAAATTTATTACAATAAGACACATTGTCATTAATTCCCCTCAAAATACTCCCCAGCACTTCAAAAACATTTATCCCATCTTTCTTGCCACTTTCTGAAGCAGTTTTGGAAGTTCTATCATAGTGTCTTTATAGGTGTGGTAAAAAAAAAACAGTGAATGCTGCTGCTAAATGTCATCTAATGGGAAGGCAGGCTATAAATACTAACTCTGAATCACAACAAATAGGGAAAGGATTTGATTTATCCCGTGTGTGTGTGTGTGTGTGTGTGTGTGTGTGTGTGTGTGTGTGTGCTGCTAGGGATTGAACCATGCCTTCTGCATGCTAGGCAAGTGCTCTGCCTCTGAGCTGCACCCCCAGCTCTCTTTATTCTATGCTTAAGGAGAAAGAAGTAATGTTTCATTCTTATCATTTCATGATTTGTGAAGTCTGTGTATATAAAACAGAGCTATTGTATACAAAATAAGAGGATCTTGTCTGGCTTTAGGACATGTATATATAATTTGTATTTGAAATATCAAATAATCTTATTAAGAAGTATAAGTCATAAAAACTTCAAGAATGGATATGTTGATGAGTTTTACACATGAAGTATTTGTTTTTAATAATATGAAAGAACTTCTCAAGGCAGAAAAGAACATCTTTCTCACCCTACATCCAAACATAAAATACAGAGGTGAGTCACTGGTTTCTAAAGTATATTTTAGTCATCATAAGATACATAAAACTATTAATGACTCATACACAATTCTCTTTCTGCTGAACTCTGTGTTTTTGCTCACATAGGCTGACCCTATAACCAACTACTAAAAGTAAAGCATATGTTATCATACTTTATATAAATATGCTTTGAGAACTGATAGGCTTCTCTATTTTTCCCGCAGTGTAGCAGCTGACTACATCTAATGCAATGCATATATTCTATAGTATAATGTGAGATGCATAAATAATTTTGAAATTTTTAGTAGTTGCATTGAAATAAGTTTTGTTTTCTTGTTTATTTTATTTTCTTTAATATTTACTTACTTACAGGTGAAATTAATTTTAATTACATTTATTTAACCCACTATGTCTGAAACAGTATTATTTAAACATGTAATTAATAAAAAAAGTATTGAGATATTTTATATTCTTGTTTTAATAATAAAATTTTGAAGTCAGATGTGCATTTTTACATTTACCACCCATATCTGTTTGGGTTAGCAACATCATATGATCAATAATCATACATGATAGTGGCTACCATATTGTATAGTTAAGGTATATATAATTTATACAAAAGGAAAAATTCCCCCCAAATGAAAATAAAAGGAAGGAAGGAATGAAAAAAGGACGGAACAAATTAGACATAATTTCTTCAAAATAAGGACTATACTTTTTCAAAGATGGAAAGCAAGTCCTTAATTGTGTAATTAAGACTCAAGACAAACAGTGAACTCTGTAGCTTGGTTTCCTATCAGTGTCTTGAGTTGAATAGAATATAAAGTATTTAAGAGCAGGAATTCTTTTCTTACTCATTTTATTATTGTCAGAGCCTAACACATTGCCTGGCATATATTAGACATACATATGTATTTGTTGAATAGGCAAATGAATATATTAATGTAGTGGTACCATTATATCCTAAATAAGTTTATTACCCACTAGCAAGGGATTTGGGCAGAATAAAAAAGATCTCCATTTCAGGGAGAGAAAGAGAAGCTGTGGTCAGTGCCTTGCATCATCAATACTTGTGAAGTTTATTTAAAGGGATTAGTAAGTACAAATATGAGACTACACTATTAGAGTATACTTTTAGAAAGCAACTTATCAAAAAGGTGGCCCTCAGGTAAAATTTCACCATTTCACTTAATTTTAGAAGATAACAGCTAAGTTTCACAATTAACTTGGTAAAATCCTTCAGAATGACATTTTGTATGAAAAGTAGTATCTTTTAAAAACTTCAATAATGTCTCTAGTTCATATATTATTTTTATATTTTCTTTCCTTTTCATTTTTACTTTATCCTAATGTATTACTTGTACATGAGTGTATATTTAAATTCTAGAAAGATTGAATTTCCTACTTGATATCTCAAAAAATCAAATTGCTTGAGTTTTAAGAACAAATGAAATATGTATGTATTTCACATTTAAAAAGAGACTTCTTGTGCTCTCACCTGGTTTCTCTCAAAGTAACCAGATTATCACTTTATTATAAAAACAATTTTTCCAAGTATGACTTCAAGACATCTTTCAAAATAACAGACACATTTTTCTTTCTGAGGTCAAAAACAAACAAAAAATTTTTCTTCATGGTAAAACATTTACATAAAATGATAAAAAAAGAAAATAATAATTACCCATAATCTCATCCTTCAGGAACACTTTAGTATTGCAGTATATTTTTGGAAATAATTTTTAAGAACATAAACATATGGTTTTATAAAAATTATTATGTTGTATATAGGTTTATATCTCATCATACCATAAGAATTTTACATTCTTAGTCTTTGAAACTAAGAATTTAATGATTGCATACGATCCCTAGAAGTTTAATATTTGTTAAATAAAAACATGTTATTCATAACATTCTACTTTGTATGGAAAAAAAGCATTGGCAAGTACTGGTAGAAAGTGTACAGCTACAACTTTCTCCTCTCTCTCCAGGCTCCAGAAGCTTTATCATTGCTAGATGAAAGGTCTCAGGCCACAGGCCTGCCATTCCATTGGAGAGCATGTGCAGATCCTGGGGAGCAGCTGTGTGGCCCAGATTGGCAAGGCTGCAGGTGGATCCCAGTTGGGGGTCTGCCCCAACCCCAGAGGCTCCTGCTCACCCACCCAGGCTGGGACAGGCCAAAGTGGAGCTACACAGGCTTGCAGGCTTCTGCCAGAGGCCCACCATTCCATGGGTAAGTGCATGCAGATCTCTGGGAGAAGCTGTGTGGCCCACCATACCATTGGCCACAGCCAGGGACCTTCCTGGACAAGAGCTGTACAGGCACACAAGCACTACCCAGAGACTCACCTGATACCACTGATAAGTGCATGATGACCTTAGCCAAAGCCTGTGCAGACAACAGGAAATGGGGTGCAGAGCCTCCAACCAAAGGCCCTCCAGGACAACAGCTACATAGGGGCCCCAGCTAGAGGCACACCTAGATAACACCCCAAGTGTGCACAGGCACCAGGCAGAAGCTCACCCAAACAACAGGTCATCTCAGGGATCCAGAAGGCCACCACTTTAAACCCAGGAATTGGTGTATTGGTGAGCAGCAGAGTAAAGGTGCTCAGTGGCTTGCTGAGAATTCAAGACCACTGGGGGAGCAAAAAGTCACCTCAACAAAGGCACAGAAGGCTGCATCTGGTGAAAAGAGAAGACATATAAATAATTCTCAAAACCAGACTTCAAAATCACCTAAGGCAAACCCAGGGGGCAATGAGATGGAAGAACCTGATACTCAACCACCTGAACTCCCTGAAAGGGCAATGAAAGAGGATCTGGAAAAAATGAAATCAGAAATAATTTCTCAGATAACAGCAGAGATTGTGCCCACAGTAGAAGACATGATTAATAAATCTGGGGTGGACAAAGATGAAAAATAGAGGAGCTGAGGGACGTGATGGAATCCCAAAATAGGAAACAAATGGAATCCATAAAACACATGCAAACACATTTCCAGGAGATTAAAAACTCAATTGAAAGTTTATGCAACAGAGTGAGCCAATGTGAGGATAGAATTTCAGATATAGAAGATAGGATTGCAATTAATGACCAGGAAAAGAAAAATTTCTTAAAAATACTAAGGGACCACGAGAAATCAATCCAGTGGCTGCTAGACAATGCAAAGAAGAAGAACATCACACTGATTGGAGTCATTGAAGAAGCAGGAGAGAGTGTGGATGACATAAAAAAAAAAAGTTCACAGAAGTAATGGCAGAAAACTTCCCAACTAGGGTGAAAGAACTTGACATAGAGATAAGTGAGGCATATAGGACTCCAACTAGCCATGATAAAAAAAAAAATCTACACATAGGCATATAATAGTTAAGATTCCAGAAACCCAACAGAAGAACAAAATTCTACAAGCAGAAAGAGAAAAGAAACAAATCACATAGAACAGAAAGCCCATCAGAATCACAGCAGACTTCTCAACAAAAAACCACAAGGCAAGAAGACCGTGGAGTGACATATTTCAAGCCCTAAAGGAAAATAGCTTCCAACCCAGATTGATGTACCCTTCAAAACTATCTTTCAAAATTGATGCACAAATAAGATACTTTCATGACAAAGAGGACCTTAGGAACTTCATAAATACCAAACCAGCACTCCAAAAAATTTTAAACAATATCCGAGGAAAAGACAATGAGGATCACAACCCCAGGAAACTCTGCAGAATGAATCCATCAGGCACAATAAGAAATTAAATACACCGGGGGAGAATCCAACAAAAAGAAAAAGCCATAACAAGGATAACTCAATACATATCAGTTATAACCATCAATGTTAATGGTCTCAATTCACCAATCAAAAGAAACTGACTAGCAGAAGAGGTCAAGAAGCAAGATCCAACAATATGCTGCATACAAGAAACACACTTAATTCAAAAAGAAACTCATAGACTGAAAGTTAAAGGGTGGAAAACAATATTTCATGTGACGGGAACCAGAAAAAAAGCAGGAGTAGCTATCCTCTTTGCAGATCAAGTGGATTTCAAACCAACTCTGATTAAGAGAGACAAAGGACATTACCAAGAGGAAGAGATGACAATCATAAATATACATGCACCAAATACTACTGCAACCAACTATACAAAACAAATAATAATGGACATAAAAAATCAAATAAGCACTAATATGACAGTAGTGGGGGACCTCAATACCTGACGTCACAAATAGATAGATCTACTAGACAAAAAATAAACAACAAAATACTAGAACTCAATCAACTCGTGAACAAATGAACTTAACAGATGTTTACGGAATGTTCCACCCCACAAAATCAGAATACACATTCTTTTCAGCTGCACAGGGGTTGTTCTCCAAAATAGACCACATACTCATTTATAGAACATATTTAAGTAAGTGCAAAGGAATTGAAGTTATCCCCTGTACATTGTCAGACCATAGTGTGATGAAATTGGAAATCAATAAAAAAAGAAACTGAAAGAGTTTACAATGGGTCACAGAGGAAATTAAAGAAGAGATTAGACAGTTTCTACAATTAAATGACAATGCCAATACAACACATCGGAATCTATGGAACACAATGAAAACCATCTTATGAGGGAAATTCATAGCAGTGAATACTCACATTAGGAAAACAGAGTGAGGTCAACTACACAAGCTGATGCTGAACCTCAAGCTTCTAGAAAAAGAACAGAACAAATCCAAAGCTCATACAAGGGAGGAAATTATAAAGATCAGGGCAGAAACCAATGCAATGGAGACTTAAGAGAATGATACAATAAAATCAATGAAGCCAAGAGTTGATTCTTTGAAAGAATAAACAAAATCGACAAATCCTTAGCCAACCTTATCCGAAAAAGCAAAAGCCCAAATCCATGCAATTAGGAATGAAAAGGATGAAATTACAACAGACTCAGAAGAAATCCAGAGAATCAATAATACCTACTTCAACAATTTATACACCAATAAGATGGAAAATACAGAAGAAATGGAAAGATTCCTAGATATGTGTGAATTACCAAAGTTGAATGAAGATGGCCTAAAAATTCTAAAGAACCCAATATCAATCAATGAAATTGAAAAAATAATTAAAAACTTATAAGAAAAGGCCAGGCCCTGATGGCTTCACTACTGAATTCTACAAGACATTTAGAGAGTAACTGCTGCCACTACTGTTTAAACTCTTCAATAAAATTGAAAGGGAAGCAATACTCCCGAATTCATTTCTGGAAGCGAGCATCACCTTGATCCTCAAAGCAGAGAAAGACCCAACTGAAAAAGAGAACTATAGGCCAATCTCACTAATGAACATAGATGCAAAAATCCTTAATAAGATACTGGCAAATAGAATGCAGAAGATCTTCAAGAAGATCATATACCCTGACCAAGTGGGTTTCATCCCAGGGATGCAGGGATGGTTCAACATATGCAAATCAATCAATGTAATACACTATATCAATAGAGCCAAGGACAAAAACCATATGATTATCTCCATAGATGCAGAAAAAGCATTTGACAAAATCCAACATGCATTTATGATAAAAACCCTACAAAAACTTGGAATAGATGGTCTCTACCTCAAACTGATAGAAGCCATCTATGAAAAACCAATAGCCAATGTCATGCTAAATGGTCAAAAACTGAAATCCTTCACACTCAAATCAGGAACAAGACAAGGATGTCCACTATCACCACTCTTGTTCAACATAGTTCTGGAAACATTAGCCATGGCAATTAGACAAGAGAAAGAAATAAAAGGAATAAAGATAGGTAATGAAGAAGTCAAGTTGCCATTATTTGCAGATGACATGATACTCTCTATGTAAGACCCTAAGAAACCCACCAAAAGTCTTCTAGACTTAATAACCAAATTCAGTAAAGTAGCTGGATATGGGGCCAACCCACAAAAATCAATAGGTTTTCTGTACAGGAAAAACAAACTCACTGAGAGAGAAATGGGGCAATTAATTCCTTTCACAATAGCATCCAAAAAAATGAAATATCTAGGAATCAACCTAACAAAAGAAATCAAAGACCTCTTTTCTGAAAACTATAGCACTCTGAAAAATGAAATTGAAGAGAATATCGGAAAATGGAAAGACATCCCTTGTTCCTGGGTAGGAAGAATCAATATAGTGAAAATGGCCATACTTCCAAAACTGCTATGTAGATTCAATGCAGTCCCAATTGATATCCCAGCAGCATACTTCACAGACCCAGAGAAAACAATCCAAAAATTCATTTGGAATGAGAAGAGACCTAGAATAGCAAAAGCAATAGTAGGTAATGAAGACAGGTAGGGCGTATCACGATCCTCAACTTTAGACTATACTACAAAGCTACTGTGATAAAACAGCATGGTACTGGCAAAGAAACAGACCTGAGGACCAGTGAAACATTAGAAGATGTAGAAACAACTCCAGACACAGTCAGCCTTCTCATCTTTGACACAGGAGCCAAACACTCTCAGTGGAGGAAAGATAACCTCTTTAATAAATGGTGCTCAAAAAATTGGGTTTCAACTTGCCAATGATTAAAACTAGACCTGTATCTCTCACCACCTACTAAACTAAAATCAAAATGGATTAAAGATCTAAATATTAAAACAGAAACACTAAACTGGCTGGAAGAGAGGTTATGTAGAACTCTTGAAGACATTGGTGTAGGAAAAGATTTTATGAACAAAACCTCAGTTGCCCATGGACCAGCACAAACTATCAAAAAGTGAGATCTCTCCCTACTAAAAAACTTCTGCACAGCAAGAGGAACCACCAACAGTGTGAAGAGACAACCCACAATATGGGAAAAAATTTTCAACAGTTGTCCCTCAGACAAAGGTCTACTATCTAGAATGTATAAAGAACTTTAAAAAATCAGACCTCCCAAATTTAAAGACCCAATCCAAAAATGGGCATCTGAAATGAACAGACATTTCTCACACAAAGAAGTAGAAATAGCAAATAAACATACGAAAAAATGTCCAGCATCATTTGTCATTGGAGAGATGCAAATGAAAACAACACTGAGACTCCACCTCACCCCAGAAAGAATGGCTGCTATCATGAAATCAACCAATAACAAATGCTGGTGGGGCTGTGGGGAAAGAGGGACCTTAGTCCACTGCTGGTTGGAGTGTAAACTGGTGCAACCACTGTGGAAATCAGTATGGAGATACCTCAAAGAACTAAGACTGGAAGTCCCATTTGACTCAGCTATTCCCCTGCTGGGTATCTTCCCAAAAGAATTAAAAGAGTCATACCACAGTGATATATGTATATCCATGTTCACAGGAGCACAATTCGTGATAGCTAAAACTTGGAAGCAACCCAGTTGCCCATCAATTGGAGACTGGATAAAGAAAATGTGGTTTTTCAATAAAATGAAGTATTACTAAGCCATAAAGAACAAGAAACTAGAGACATTTATAGGTAGATAGATGCACATTGAGGTGATACTCTTAAGTGAAATAAATAGGACACATATGTAAATATTGAGTAGTTTCTGTGAGTGTGAGGAACTGAAAGTGCAAATAAGAACTAAAAGGTAAAATAGATAATATGAAATAGGAAAAAAAAGTGCAAAGGGGAAGGGGAAGAGGGAGGGGTAGGGAAAGGAAAGAAGGGAATGGAATTAATATGAGAAAAAGAAACAATGGAAACAAAGTCCATGAAACAATGAAACAAAGTCCACTCCACCCATAGGGAAGGGTGGAGGGGTTGAAGGAGGGGGATGGGGAACAAACAAGAACCAAGATGGATTATGTAACGGTTCATATCTCCAATGATGAATGTCATTATATTGTATACCTTAAATGTAGCAATAAAATTAATTTTAAAAAATAAGGAAGGTCTCAGTGGCATTGTATAGTAGTTTAGAGTGAGACAGGAGAATTTACTTTGTAGTTTTCCCTCTGAAAGGAAAGAGAAGATTGGAAAATAAGAGGAAATCACTACAGTGACAGAGGTAATATGGTGTGGATTCCTATTTCTTCATTCATTCTTCTACCAATGAACTCTGATGATGAAGAGTCATCAAGTGATTTCTACCGAACTCAAGAACTGGTATTCTGAAGTGTTACTTTTATGAAAACTGGTGATGATGCTTGACATTGAGGGTTCCTTTTTAGATTGACCTGAAGTGAAATACACACAGCGAAAGCTGAGTTGGTGCTTGGGATGGGAACAAAATGTTCTGAAAAGATAAGCCCTTGCTATTTAAAAATATGATGGAAAGGCTTTTGGCTGCTGCTAGTTGTGTAGTAGCATGCTTATTTTTGGTCTCAGGAATTTCTTCTAAAAATTGACATACTGTAGCCCCTCTTATCTGCTGGGATACATTTCAAAATCCTCAGTGGATGTCTGAAAGTGCAGATAGCACCTAACCTCATTTTTTAAAATTAATTTTATTGGTAAAATTGAAATATACATAACAATCACATTCATCAAAGGGTGTTTGTGCTTTTACATGATAAAGCTTGATTCCTCTTTTTCTCCCATTCCCCTTCCCTCCCTTCAACCTCCCCTGCTCCCTTATTTACAAAAGCTTTGTTTTCATTTTTTCCTTCTTTTATCAATTTCACCCCTTTCTCCCCTCCCTCTCCACATTTTCCCTTTTCTTTTGAATAGTTTCTTCCTATTTCATATTATCTATTATACATTTTGGTCCTTATTTAACCTATCACTTTCTCACAGTAGAGAGACTATGCATAATTTACATATGTGTTTGATTTATTTCACTTAAGAATATAGTCTCAAGTTGCATCTATTTAGCTATAAATTTCTCAAGTTTATCTTTCTTTATGGCTAAGTAGTACTCTGTTGTATAGAAAAACCACATTTTTAAATTTATTCAACAATTGGGCAATTGGGTTGTTTCCAAGATTTAGCTATTACAAATTGTGCCACTATAAATATGGGTGCACATATATCATTGTGGTATGATGCTTTTAGTTTTGGGGGAAGATACCCAGCAAGGGAATAGGTGAGTCAAATGGGACTTGTAATTCTAATTTTTTGAGGAATCTCCACACTGATTTCCACAGTGGTTGCACCAGTCTGTACTCCCAAGAACAGTGGAGAAGGGTTCCTTTTTCCCCACAATCTCACCAGTGTTTGTTGTTGGTTGATGTCTTGATAATAGTCATTCTCTCTGAAGTGAGATGGAATCTCAGCATTATTTTAATTTGCATCTCTTGGATGACCAGTGATGCTGAACATTTTTTTCTTATATTTGTTTGCTGTTTCTACTTTTTCATCTGAGAAGTGTCTATTCATTTCAGATGCCCATTTTTGGATTGGGTCTTTAAATGTAGGGGGTCTGATTTTTAAAAATTCTTTGTATGTTCTAGATATTAGTCTTTTATCTGAGGGGCTACTGGCTAAAATTTTTTCCCATTCTGTGGGTTGTCTCTTCACTCCGTTGTTGATTTCTTTTGCAGTGCAAAAGCTTTCTAATAAGATGAGATCCCAGTTGTTGATTCTTTGTACTATTTCCCGTGCAGTTTGGGTCTTGTTCACGAAGTCATTGCCTACCCCTATCAAGGGCTCTACCTATTCTCTCTTCCAGAAGATTTAGTGATTCTGTTTTAACTCTTAGATCTTTTATCCATTTTGACTTTAGTTTAGTGCATGGTGAAAGACATGGGTCTAGTTTTAATCTTTGCCATGTAGAAACCCAGTTTTTCAAGCACCACTTATTAAAGAGGCCATCCTTCCTCCAGTAAACATGTTTGGACTCTTTGTCAAAGGTAAGGTGGCTGAGTGTATTTGGTGTTGTTTTCGCCTCTTCTAGTCTGTTCCATTGATCCTCAGGTCTGTTTTTCTGTCAGTATCATGCTGTTTTCTTTTCTTTTCTTTTCTTTTCTTTTTAACAGTGGCATTGTAGTATAATTTCATGTCAGGGATTGTGATGCCTCTTGACTTGTCTTTGTTGCTCAGAATTGTTTTTGCTAATCTGTTTCTTCTTGTTCCAAATGAATTTTAGGAATGTTTTCTCTAGTTCTATGAGGTATGCTAATGGTAATTAGATTGGAATTGTAGTAAATCTATATAACAATTTTGGGAGTATGGCCATCTTCACTATGTTGGTTCTTCCTCCCCAAGAGCAGGAGACATCTTTCCATCTTTTGATATCCTCTTCAGTCTCCCTTTTTAGGAGTATTATCATTTCTCTATATAGCACCTAACCTTACATTTACATTGTTTTTCCCTATACATGCATACTTATGATGAAGTTTAATTTGTAAATTAACAAGAGTAAGAGATTAACAAAAACTGATAGGATTAAGAACAATTTTCAATGTATTGTAATAAAATTGTCATTATCTTTACTTTTGAAATTTAGGACCATCATTAAGTAAAATAAGGGTTACTAGAACTGATATTACCATACCAGTTGATGTGAGTAAGGGGTGGATAGTGTGTGGATACTTTGGATAAAAGGATAACTCATGTCTTGGATAGGATGGAGCAGCATTGGGTGAGATTTATCACACCACTCAGGATACCATACAATTTAAAACTCATAATTTTTTCTTTTCTGGAATTTTTCACTTAATGTTTTCAGACCATGGTTAACTTTTGGTAACTGAAACCAAGGAAAGTGAAACGACAAATAAGGTGGACCTCTGTATTTATCTTAGATTTTTCTCTATTTCCCTACATTGGGCTATTTCATTGTTTTTCATATCCTCCTCACTTTTCCATTTCTTTTACCGATTATCTTTGATCTTTCTGTCTCAGTTGTTTTCTTGAGCTCTTGTCTTTCTGCATAAACATTTTCAAAGCTTGGAAAAGTCTTCGTGTGAGTGGTTCCTGAACATAGCTATCTGGCCAAAAGCTTCTAATTTCTCCAGGTTCTGATTGTGACTGGATCATGATTACCATGTTTCCTTCCTGGCCTCAACACTTACAACTTAAAGCAGGGAACAATGCTGTACCTTGTGTCTATATTTTAATCTCTATTCAGATGTGTCATTTGTCTCTACTATGTCCTACTATGTCCCCTAAACTGATCGGAATATATATATATATATATATTTTTTTCCTCCTTCTCTTTGTGTCTTGGTGCTACTAGCTTAGGTTTTAATTTTTTTTAAACTACATTTTCATTGCTCTTACATCAGCTGCCACTAGTCAGATGACTTATAATATGACTTGGTAATATTTATGAAGTTTGTTGGCCAACCTACAATGAATACATGAAAGAAAAGAGGTTCTTCTTAGAAAACTCATCTATCCTGTATTGCTAGCATATTAGCATGGTATTGAATGTTTAATACAAAAAAAGTCTAAGAGTTTTTACCTTTCAATTTTGTGAAAGTAATTATATTAGGCAGTGCAGAGAAAATAAGCACCAAATAAGAACTTATATAGTCGGGGATTTAGCTCAGCGGCACTGTGCCTGCCTTGCAAGTGCAAGGTCCTGAGTTCAATCCTTGGTACCAGAAAAAACAAAAAAAGAACTAACATAGAATAAAAACTAATGTATGGTGATCTTCTGGTAATGCACTTCAGAATTATTGTATGAAATAGAAGGAAATACTCACTAAATGTAAGGCTTAAGTGGTTATGGTGTGCAAAGTCTCATGCCCATAGGTAAAAACATTATCCTCTTGTGAGTTAGTTCAGTGACATGAAAGAATAAGATGTATAAACTAAGTTCTATACACAACAAGTAAAAAAAAAAATTAAGTCTATCTCTTTCTTTCTGCATAGTGCCCAAATTATAAAATTAAGGTCCTTATATTTAGAATGTTAAGCTCTTAGTCACCCAGGGAGTTGGCCTTTTGGTTCTTCTTATCTATTTCTGAATAGCTTTGAGTTATAATAGATTAACTTATCAAGCAAATAATTTGAATTTCAAATTGTGGTTTGTGCACATATGTCAATGAAAAAGATGCAAGATAGCTCTCACTGGGTTAGATTTACATATAGCTATAGCCCAGACATCACATGGTAGAAAAAGAAACTTTCCTACTTATAAAAAATATGTGAGTTTCAGAGACTTCCCCATTGCAAAGATCTTTTACAATATTTAGAGAAAAGAGGTTATTCTAAGGGCAGTCTCATGTTCTTTTTCACAGGTTTTGTGTTCATCTTAGTTTAGTAAATTTAAAAAATGTAACACCTTAATTTGTACTGCTTATTATATGCTTTCAAGCCCCTTTTACATATCCTGTAAGGACAACCTCAGGCTATATTTCCTAACATTTGAGTGGAAAGTAGTTTATTAATTGAGGAGTTAAAGTTGGCTCAAAGTTTGAGATTCCTCAAATAGTGTTATATGGACTGGTACTTTCTTTTAATTTTGTACATTTCTTCTAGAGGAACAAGATAAATAAAAGGGAAGAATTGATAAACTTTGTGGAATATACCACAAAAACACAGTAAGATTTTTTCTCCAACCTAACAAACCATGCTCAATTGCCTTAGTGTAATACAAAATACAAGAATCAAGATTTTAGAATCATTGAGGAGAGATTCCACGGACTATAGGAATCTCATGGCTCAAAAACTGTATAAAAACCTCTTCCAGAAGCAAGCAAAATGACATCCAGAAAGTTCTGAAGGTGAAGATAAGTACTTGGTCAGTTTCTTCTCAGCCCTTTTTTTTTGGTACCAGGGATCAAAATCGGATCCTTGTGCTTGCAAGGCAGGCAGCAGAACCACTGAGTTAAAGCCCCCTCCCAGCCCATTTTTAAAAATCAGAAATGACTCTAGAATATTTATGTACTATTTCTCATGACTAATCACAATTTGATATCACATGAGTATTCTCAACTTTTGCCATCTTCTTCCCTTTTCCTCTTCTCTCTCTCTTTCTTTTTCTAGAGAGGATTCATTTAGTTTTTGTGCCAGGTGAGGGAGAAAGAAGAATGGGAAAGCTCACAGGTTTCATCAGTTTTGGAAAGTCATGAGAGTATTGCCTAGTATGATGAAAGTGGATAGAGGAGGAAAAGGACAGCCAAGAATTAAGAATTACTAAGAGGCGGCAGAAGATGTTGGAAAGTTACATGTTTGTCCCATCTTGCTTCTACCAAGTCCCAACATCTAGCTGCAAATATAACTGGGGCAGGAAGGCGGGCAGCTGGGTGCTAGGGGAACCATGTTCTGTGGGTGGCTTGGTAGGAAGTGCATAGTGGTCTCTTGGTCTGAACCACAGCATAGAGTCAAGCACTGGAGAGTAGTGGGGTAAGGGATTGAGTGGAAAGGATTCTGAGAAGCTCTAGTTCAGATCTGTAGGTCCTCAAGAAAAAGATCAATGTAAGCCCAACTTGAGCAAGCCTGCTCTGTCTGGTACCTAGGGTGCTGAAGTGTCTCCTAACTTCTGAAGGTGAAGAGGGCAGACACCAGGAAGCAGAAGCCTTTTCTTGCTTCCCCAGAACAAAAGAGAAAGATGGGGGGAGGATTAAGAGGGCCAAATCCATGGTAGAAGAGAGAGGTCTTTAAACTCCCTTTCTCCTTCTGTTTCCTCTTGCCATCAGTCCTTTCTATTTGACCATTGGATTCTGAGACCTATAGCTACCCTGGAAAGTAAAAAAGAGAGCTGGGAGGAATGTTTAAAGTTTAGTCTTCATATGCACGGTCATACTGAATCCAGTCTCCAACCTGGATAGTAAGTTTGTTTGTCCCTAGAGGTAAAGAAACCTGCCATCTCCACACACTGAAGAAACTTGACCCTAATAAGTTGATTTTCCCTCATGCCTAAATTACCCTTGTACATGTTTTGTATGTATGTACATTGGTGTTTACCCATGTTTATTACAAGCTTCTACTCAACTATAAACTCTTGAGGAAATGGAAAGAACCACAGTGAATATGACAGGCATTAAAAGTCTCAAATTTCAGAACCAGGAAACTCATAGTTATTACTTTATATAGTGTAGGCAGAATCTATTTCTTAATGGGAAGACAGTGGTGACTGTATTTGTTGCCCTATTTAAAAATCAGCTCTACTCAAAATTTGTTAATTTAAGTTATACTTAGAGATATAATGAGCAGTTTTAGAGATGAATTAGGTACATATAACGCCTCCAAAATGATGAGTCATTTATCTTTTAACACTAAATTAAAATAAATTCAAAACTAATATTAGAATAGTGTTATTCCCGCACCTCCCACTATCAATTCAATAGAGGAGAAATAAGTTGAATTACATTTGGCTCACAGTGACTTGTGTCTAAACCTTCATAAGTCTTCCAGAGTATTAAAATCTATGTCATTGGTGAAGAAATATTAAGAATCATAGTTTCTTTTCTCTTGTTTGGTCATTGGCAATTGTGAATTGCATTTTTCATCATGTTTTACGTGCAGCAAATATATCTCTTGTTATACTGTAAGCAACCTGGAGTAATTCTTGGACTGTTTTCCTACACCTCACAGTGTGCTTCAAATGTGATAGGTGCCCAATATATACACAAGTAAATGATCACAATCGGGACAATGATAAATTAGTGCCCACTAATCTTTAAGCACCATTTAAGATTTTCTAATTGTCTCAACAATGTTCCCTATAAAAAATGTATAACATATGAGGACAAGATCTGACTTCTGTTAGTCTTATTTAATGTCTTGTTTCTCAATTTAGGTTTTATGTGAAAATTAAACACTTGCTCCAAAATAAATTGCAGTTTCTAACCAGGTGTTAGTCTTAATATGGAGGTATATACAATACATTTAACTAGGCACACCCTGAAAAGTTAGCCCTGTTTATGTTTGCAATGAACAAACAGAGTTGAGTCACCACGTATTAAAACAAATTTCAGTGATCCAGTTTAAACAATCTTCAGGTTGTTCTTTATTCAGGAAACTTCCATTTTGTGGATGTGCTCCTACTCATGACAGTATCATAGTGCTGACTGGAGAGAATTCCTCAGTCTTCAGAATAGATGGCTCCAGCTGGCTGACAGGTGTCTACATTCTGCCTGGAGAAGAAACAGGAATGAGTGATGGCATGCAGGCCCCAAGATCTGTCCTTCACCTTGCTTCTTCCCTCCGCTACATTGTATGAAGGGGCTTGTGGCCTTGTCACTTGAGAACACTGAATAGTGTTAAGATGCCTGCTTGCCTGTGTATAAAATGAAAGGCTGAATGAGAGCTGCCCCAGAGTGAAGAGAATTGATGGAAGCATAATGGAATGCTACTACAGACTAAGAGGGCCGCGCATAGAACAAAACATGGATGGAATGTGGAACAGGATGACAGTTTATGTAAATCTCTTGCTTCAAAAAATCAGAGGTGACAGAATAGAAAACAACTTATCAGACCCTAGTTCTGAAATACTAGCAACAGCATTTGGTCAGACAGATTCAAGTCTAATTTTTAAATTGTTTCACTAGATTCCTTTTTAAATTACCTTGCTAAAGAAAAACCTTTGATGGAAATGTATGTTTTTCACTGTGGGATTATTATATGTACAGCTACTCTCATGCTTTTTTTTTAAAGCACCTCTGCTCTATCAAGGGCTGTACTCGATGCTTAGTATTCAGGGATGGAGAATAGTCCCTGTGCTCAAACATTCATAGAACCTGTCATGGACCAAAGAGACAGGGTGTGGACACACACACCAGGAGAGGAAGGGGCAAGGATTAAGGGGACCTAGGGATGGGATTCATAGTGTACCGTCACTAATATTTCTCATTTTTACATTTTAGAATAATTGTTTTTATTTTTCTATAAACTGTATATTTTTTTCAAAATTAAAGAGTTCGTTTACACTTATTTTTACTCTTAAAACCTAGTGTTTTCTCAATTTGTGTGGGACTTACTGACATCCATACTTAGAAAAAAAGAACTCTTCTCTTCCTAATATAGGCCTTTTCTCACCTGTATTGCGAGAAAGCAGGATCTCTGGATAGTCATCCTCCAGAGAGTGGTGTTGAGAAGTTTCCTGGCTCAGCTGGGATGGGGATCCAACTTGGAACTTCTTTGGGAAGCTCCAAGCAAGCCTATTCCCCCAGGCCACTGCATAGTCAGTGTGGCCACAGGGACACTAGAGCTGAGGTAATCTGACAGATAAAATCTCAGGAGAGGAAAGATAAGTGGGAAGAGAAGGACAGCTTTCCAGAGGAAAATAAAGTGCTGTGACATTATACAAAAAAGGAAGACTAGAGAGTGAATTCTGTGGTTGGATTCTCTGTTTTCACATCTTGTGTCCACATCTTGTGTCACACCAGCAGATCCTTTAGGAAAATAACTCAGTCTCTCTGAACCTCAGTTTCTTTATGTGCACAAAATGGGAGTTAGAATATTAAATAGAATGTTCTACAAGCCCCTGAACTCAGTGTCTGCTTGCTAGATAATGAGGAGGAAGGTGAAATGATGATGATGCAAATGATGATGAAAATGATGATGATAAGGACAACGTGGTCATTTGTGAGGAATTCACATGGTAGATATCATCTCTGGTTTCCCAAAATGCAATTATCCTGGTCATTACAGAGCAGTAAAATAAATGCTGTTGGGGGAAATAAACAGTGTTCTGAGAGCTAGTTGGAAGGGTCTCAAGTCTACCCCGGGGAGGTCAAGGAAGACATATCTAAACAGAAAGTTTAATCTAGACAAGAAAGTGTAATGAAAGCAAAGGAGAAGAAAGTGGAAGAGGACAAAATAGTATATGTGAAGGCACAGGGGAGCAAAGACCCAGGGGATCATGGGGAACTAAGAGACACACTGGAAGGAGCAATTGGCAAGTGCAAGATAGGCTGTGATAAGGATGAGTCTGAAGTGTGCATGAGCAAGGACTGTATTTCAAGGAACAGACTTTGCTTGCACTAATTTCCAGAAGACCTTTGGAGATCCTTGATTTTTTTCAGCAAATATGAAGTGACCAAATTTACATTTTTGAAAACTTTCTTTTGTGGTAAGTGGAGAGCTGCTAGAAGGGAAGAAGGCTGGGGTAGAAGTCCAGTTGCAGAAATCCAAGGGAGAGTTGAGGGTAGCTTGAACTAGGAACTTGAACTGTAGAAAATTGAACTATAGAAAAACAGAGTAATATGAGTATATTTAGAAGGTAGAATAATAATACTTCACAATAGATGTACACATGTAGGGGAAGAAGAAAAATTTAGGATGAGATTCTGGTTTTAATGATCGGCTGCATAGTTTTTCTCTATCCATTAAAATGCTTTTTACTGGAAGTCATTGGAAATCTTAAGTCAATTATTTAAGACAATGGTTTGGAAATGCATTCCTTAGCTGAAAAGCACCAGCATTGCCTGGGAGCAGGTTAGAGCTGCAAATTCTTGGGTCCTGCTATACAGGCACTAACTCAAAATCTCCAAGGGTAGAGTTGAGGAATTTCTATTCTAGAAGTCTTTTAGGTGAGTCTGAAGCATGCTAAATATGAGAACCAATATAAGCCATGATTCAGAAGAAGAGCTTCCTATGGAATGAGACTCTAACTATGATTTGCCACTGTTCTTTTAATTCTATCATGTATTTCTTCTTAGGCAAGGTACTGCTGAAAATGCAAGATGCCTGAAACAATATCAGGTGTGATTCCAAGCCCAACAGCTTTCTAGGGCAACAGGGAGTAGATTCTTCCTGTGTCTGAGTGATTTTTTTCCCCAAAGCATCCCTACAGACCTGAGCTCATCTCATTGGTCAGAATAGTATCACATTCCTGTGCAAATCTACATACAGGCAAGGCAAAGTCTAACCTTGTTGACTTACAGCACTGTCAACCAACCATGACACATCAGGTTTAAAGCTAAGGAATTTCACAGAGAAGTATGGAAGTTTGAACAAAAATGGAGGTTTATTGGGAAGGAGAAAAGGGCAAGGAACAATTTTGGATATATATCTGCTACTGCTCCACCATCAGTAGAGGAGGAGCAGAAATTATGAGAATAATAATGAGTTCAAAGTTAGATGTATTGGATTTTGAATCCTGTCAGGCATACAAATAGAGATATTCAGAAGGCAGTTGGAGGTAGGTATGAAGATGTGAAGCTCCAGAGAAAATTCTCAGCTGACCACTATTCAGCAATTGTAAATTTAGAAATAAGAATTTTAGCCAAGGGTGTGAGTAAAATTATCCATGAGGAATGTACAGTGAAAAGAGGAGAGTCATTAGGAGATCTTGGAGGAAAAACAGCATTAGAGGAAAGGACCATGAGAAGTATCTGAGGATGAGGCTGAGAAGCATGGGCCAGAGAAGGAAAAGAAAAACTGAGAGGTCATAGTGTTAAGGAAGCCAAAGAAAGAGTTGTTTACAAGACAGAAGTGGCCAACTATTTCAAATGCTACAGAAATTTCCAGTAAGATAGAGATTGAAATATGTGAATTATTTCAGTGCAATAACTGGGGTGGGAATCTGCATTTTGGTGACTAGGAATGGAGACAACAGGACAAACAAACCTCTACTAACATAGACCAAATGGACAATATGTTTTTTAAAATGAGAAATAAGATAAGAGGAAGTCTCGAAATTATATTTAGATGGGACAGCACCAGTATAAAGTTGAAAACTTTTTTTTCAATTAATCAGGAGGCTTTATGGTTATAAAATCATTTGAATAAGTGAGGGCAGAGTTGAAGCATTTGTTGCTCAGCAGAGAACTGGAATGAAATGGAAGAAACAGCAGTAAATGGAGAGATGAAAGAAGAGGAGGAGAGGAGGGGATGATACAGAAGTTTAAGAATTCAGGAGGATATTATCTCATTGAAAAGACAAGGCTAACATATGTAAAACCAAGAGAAGATAGTAACACTTTCATTTATGCAGTAATTATCATGGTTTTAATTGGAATCCAGAGATTAAGGATTATCTACTCTCCTTATAGGAGTTAATTAGCTTTATAAAACCATGTGGCACAATTTAGAGGACAATAGTAGTCTCTGTATCTTGGAGTTTGTGATGGTTTTGTAGGAAGAACATTGCCCTTTATACATTTCTAAATTGCCCTTTACACCCATTTACAATTATAATGCTTTTAAAACTTATTTGTAATCATTAAAAAGTATCTTTTCATATGTGTCTCCCAAATTACCAAATTAAAGTAACCTTTTAAATACTGAACGCTCCATCTTAAGGGACACTTATGCCGCACTATTATAAATTTTACTTTATCATTTAGTTTGGAATTCTGCTTCTAGTTTTATCTTATCTACCTTCTTGATTTCTCTAAGACAAATGTGCAAAGTATGTTTTAAAAACTATTCATTTCGGGCTGGGGATTTAGCTCAGTGGTTTTGCTGCCTGCTGTGTAAGCGCAAGGACCCAAGTTCGATCCCTGGTACCAAAAAAAAAAAAAATCCTGTTCATTTTATTCAGAGAAGACTGAATATAAAAATACTTGATAAATGACAGAGAATACAAGAATAGCAATACAATAATTAGCATCAGCTTGGTTTTCACATCTAGCATTTTCTGAGTTTGTTTTTGTCTCAGTATAGTATACCCCCCAAATTTAGAGTTTTTTCATTGTGAATTAATTCTTTGTGTGTCAAGATTTGGCTTTTGCTAGTATCAAGAAATAAGGTACAGTCACAAAAATATGTGTCTTTTAGTTTCATTTTTCATCATCAATATTCTTGATGAGAATTTAAGTACAAAATGGGTTTCATGTTCTTATGTACCCTGTTTCTAATAAACAGTCTTTGTTTTCTTTTTGATAAGTTAATATTACAAGCACAATTTACTATTAATTTATTAGCTGTATCTTATACAGTTCTTTCAAGTAGTCACCTTAATACATGAATTCTCATTGTTCTTCATATTTGTGTAAGATATTCTTGTGTCATTACCTGTGGTCATGTTTCATAGTTGGGATGTTGAAATATATGATTTGTTTAACTGTATTTAATTTAATATATATTTGTTAACATGCAAAACTTGGTTGTCATAAATTAGTGTGACTACTAGTAAACTGACTAATGTATTAGCTCAATTTGATGGAGTCAATTTACTACAAATAGTGATGTGTAGTGAATATGGCATCCAAAACTGTATCCCCCTGTTAACAACAAAACCTGACAAAATTATTAGAATGTACATTTTCAGAACTCTGGAAATTAGCCAAAGGTTGGTAGCATCCCGGAAAGCATTTATGCAAGACAAACTGCTGCATGTTGGTAAGAACCACAAGCTTTGTGGTATTCTAACTTGCTCTAGTCTCTTGTCCCACTTCACAGCTCAGCCAGTCTTAGAGGCAAAAAAGGAGCTTGAATTCTCAGTATCAGAAGGTCCAGAGCGTCATTCCCAAAGAAATAAAATTATTTGATTTGTCTGATGATTCCCTGTAGACCTAACTAAGGAAAAGCTTGTCCTTATTTGACCTGACTCAATCTTGCCCTGTGCCAAAAGCCTTTCCCTGGAATAGACATTTACCAAAAATATTTGCAGGCAGGTGCTTAATATTGTGATACCAAGGCAGCGGCTAACAGTTGAGAAAAACAGTAAACAACAAAGGGCTTATACAAAGAAAACTGAGGAATGAAGAATCTACAGGAGCTTTGAAAACCTCCCTCATATTCTTGGGAATCTAGAAGGTAACACACATGTTTAAGGCTGTGTGCATTCTTTGGATGGATCTGAGAAGGCTTTAACCTCCTAGCTCTGGCTTGCTTGAAGCCCTGAAGAAGCAGGAGCTAGAAGCAATGGTAGAGTTGGAGATGTGCCCTAACATATGCACAAAACCCCTCAATAAAGACTGATGGATTTATTGATTTTAGGAATTTAAGAAATTTCTGTCTAATCATTAGTAATCATTAAGCTAGCTGAGTAAAGACATTAATAGTCACATATGTCAAAGAATTAAGACTTTACAGCATTAGTTCAGAAACATTATTAAGCAAAAATAGTAATAAATAGTAAATTCTATCAAACATTTAAAGAATTATTAAAATGAATCTGATATAAACTTCCCTTCCTTCCCTGAAAACGGGAGAAAATATTTTTCAATTCATTCTGAAACAATTCATATCCCAATACCCAAACCAGACAAAGACATCACAAGAAAAGCAAATTGCACACCAGTATCTTTTATAAATATAGAGATAACAGTCCCAAGAAAGTACTACCAAACCAATTCCAAAATATGTAAAAAGACAGATAAACCCTGACCCAGTAATATTTATATTTTAGGAATACAAATGATTTGACCTATGAATCAGTAAATATAATATGCCATGTTAACAAAATAAAGATAACAACAATATGATTATCTTAATAAAAAAAAACAAAAAAGTAGACAGTTGACAAAATCTTATGCCACTTTAGGATAAAGCATTCAACCAATTAGAGATCGAAGGAAACTTCCTCAATTTAATTTAGAACATCTTCAAAAACTTATGTCTAATATAATAGTCAAGATGAAAGACTGAATGCTTTCCCTCTATTATCAAGACAAGATTTTTCATGCTCACAACTTTCACTTAACATTGTATGAAGTTTCCAGTCAGAGAAGTACAGTAAGAAAAAGAAATAAAAGCATCTGATGAGAAAAAGTACTTCTCATTGAAAATGGCATTATTTTGTATATAGAAAACACTAAAAATCTGTACACAAACAGTATTAGAGCTATTAAAAGAGCTCAGCATAGCTGTACAAGATCAATGCACAAAATCAATTGTATTTTTTACAATAGCAATGCAAAATCCTGAAATAAAATTCCATTTACAATTGCATCAGAAAGAACAAATATTTAAGATTATGTTTATCTAAAAAAAGTGCTCAATGGGTACATTTAAAACCAGAAAATATTGTTGAAAAATAAAGAAGAAATAGATAAATAAAAGGCATCCTATGTTCATGGGTTGTAAGACTGAATATTGTTTAAATGGCTATATTTCCCTTGTGCTCCCTTTGGCAGCACATATACTAAGTGGCTATATTTCCCAAACTGATATACAGATTTAAGGCGCTATCTATCAAAATAGCGACTCCTTTCTTCTGCAGACATGTAGAAGCTAATTCTAAAATCCACTTAGAAATGCAATGGACCCCAAATAGCCAGTAATATCTTAAATAAGTAAAGTTGGATATCTCATACTTCCTGATTCCAAGATTTACTACAAATTGAGTTCTCTAATCCAAACACCCCAAAACTGAAATACTCCAATATCTGAAATTTTGTTTGAGTGTTGGCATGACATCACAAATGAAAAATTCCACTGCTAACTTCATGTGGTGGTTTGTAGCCAAAATGCAAGTGCACTGAAAACATTGTACCTATGTATATAAAGTATATATTAAATAAAATTTATGTCTAGACATGAGATATTCCAAAGATATAACATTATGTATATGCAAATATTCCAAAAGCCTAAGAATTCTTTAGTCTAAAATACTGTTATTCCAAAGTATTTCAGGTAAGGGAGACTCAATCTGTACAAAGCTGAGCTATAACTTTATAATCAGTAGGATGGCTATGATAATCAATAATAATGATGAAATGTAGAGGATGAGGAGAAATTTAAACTCTGGTCTAATCCTGATAGGAATAAAAATAGTAATAAGCACTGCAGAAAATATTTGGTAGTTCTTTAAAAAGTTGAACACAGAGTTACTTAGTGACCTAGCATTTCTGTTGCTATGTATATATCCAGGAGAAGAAAGAAGATATGTTCATACAAAAAGTTGGACAGGAGTGTTTATAGCAATATTCATAATAACCAAAGGCAGAAATAGCCTAAGTGTCTGTCAACTCAGGAATAGATAAATCTAAAAAGTATTATGCTAAGTAAAATAATCCAGACATGAAAGGACACATATTACATGATTCTGTTTCTGTAAAAGCTCCAAAATGGGAAAATCCACAAAGACAGAAAGTAGATTAGTGTCTGCCAGGTCAGAGGAAGAAAGGGAAAGAGGAAGGATTACTAACTATTAAGAGGTACAGGATTTCTTCCTTGGGGTGATTAAAATGTTCTGGAATTAGGTATGATGGTTGTTCAACTGTGAATGAGCTAAAATACAGAGAAGTGTATATCTTTAAGTGATGGATTTTATTGCATGAGAATTATATTATAAAAAAACTACTACTTTATATTCAGGGTACTTGAACTTAATGGCTATGTACCATTTTTAGAATCACAATAGTCTATCCAGTATTTTCAATATTTACATTTTTTCTTGCTATTTTTCTTTAGCTTGATTTGAGATTCATTTTGTATTTGTGCCTACTTGACAAGGACTTTTCAAATTAAACTTTATTTTTAACATCTGTTTATATAAATCCCTTCATGCTAATAACAAAAAAATCAATGTATAATTATTTTATAAATTTTGTATATTTAAGAAATTTTTAGAGTAGAATTTTCTATGGTTTGTTAAGCATAGATAATAATATGGCCTCAGTTTTTAGTATGACATCAGGTTTCAAAATTGTGTTCAACAGGCAATTCAATATTCTTTGTATTAAAAACTTATCCAGAATACTTAGTGGCTTAAACATTAAACAACAATTATTTCCTATGTTTTTTGAATAGTTCTTAGTTTGGTCTGGTTGCACTGGGCTGGAACTCTTTTGCATAGCTAGGGTCTCAGGGACAGGTAGTCACATTGTCTGTTCTGAATGTGATCTTTCAGCCACTAGCAAGTGTGTTTGTTAATCTTGATTGTCAACTTGATTGGCTTAACACATGTGTAGGCGTTTAGGAAGCCACACTTCTGGATGTGTCTGGGTGGGTCATGGGTGAGTGACCTTGCGGCCTATATCTGGGTTCCTGGCTCCTTCCTCTCTGGTGCTCTTCCCCTGCTCTCTGCTTCCTGGCCATCATGAGATGAAGCAGCTTTCCTTCACCATGTTTCTGCCTTGGAGATGGGTGCTCATGAACTAAAACCTCTGAAACCATGAGCCAAAATTAGACTTCTCTTCCTTTAAATTGCAAGTGTCAGGAAAGCTTCCCTGTACAATAGGCTGACCTGTATCTGTTGAATCATGAAGGGAAGAGTCCGGAAGAAAGAGGAAAAACTCGTTGTACGAGTATTGAGATGGTTAATTTTATGTGTCAGTTTGACTGGGATTTTGGATGCCTATGTGTTTGATTAAACATTATTCTGAATGTGTCTGTGAGAGTGTTTCCAGGTGACTTATTATTTGAATCAGTGGACAGAGTAAAGCTGATGGCCTTTTGTATATTGATCGGCAAAATCCATTCAGTTGGAAACCAGAATAGAACAAAAAGTGGGGTAAAGGGGAATTCTCTTTGTTTGAACACACACACACACACACACACACACACACACACATATATATATGTATATATTTGCAATTATGCTTTTTCTGCTTGCATCACATTTGCTGTTATCCTATTAACAAAAGCCAGTCACATAACCAAGCCCAGAGTCAGTATAAGAAGGGATTGTCCATGGGAATAGGGAGGGATATTGTCAGCTATTTTGTCAACAATTTAACAAATTGGAAAATTTCTTATCTATGCTATGATTATAGGCTAAACCTATAATTTCTGAATGACTTTTCTTTCCATGGATGTTTTTAGCCTCTCATATTGGTTGTTCCCCTGAAAATTAGGAACTTAATTTGAGCTTGTCTTCTATATTTCTTAAAGCTTTTTAAAGCATGGTTGCTTAAGTATATTAAATAAAACCAGATTTATTATATAGCCTCTTTTCTGGGTAATTAAAAATTGATGAAGATGTGCTTGGCTATAAAATGTCTATGACAATACTCTGAGTTACTGTTTAGTTAGCTTTCTCATTGCTGGGACAAAATTCCCAACACCTGCAATTTAAAAAATAACAGGTTTAATTTGGCTTATGGTTTCTGTCCACGGTCACTGGCTTAAAGGCAGGAAAATCATGGTGGAAGGGCATGATAGAACAAAGCTGCTCACTTCTTGGCAGCCAGGAGACAGGGAACAGGGAGGAGCAAGCCCTCAGTGACCCAACACCAACTGGGTCCTAACTCCTCAAAACACATTCAGTTATGAATGTCAGTGGATTAACCCACTGATGAATTTAGCACTTCCAATGATCAACCTCCTCTCCAGGAATCTCTCAATTGAGTAGCCAAGTGGACAATTAAGTTTAACCATCCTAGTTAGCAAGATAGTAAACTTGAAAGTTTTCAATGTTTAAGCTGCTTATAGGTTTCAGATACACAGATTTTCAGATTCCATGAAGTACTGCAACTACATAAGTAGTACAAGCTACATATGGCACTGCCAAATGTCATCATACCAACAAAAATAGCAACAGCAGCAGAAACACCACTTACCATTAATTGAAGTAGCACTGTGTTTCAGGTGGGATTCTAAGTGTTTTAATGAATTAACCAACCCAATCTACAAAAAACTCTGTAAGATCTGTTCTGTTACTCCCAGTTTTAAGCACAGGAAATGCAGGCACAGAGAATGCATGCCAGAAAAGTGAAGTAGAAAGAATTTAGTAGTTTTTTCTTAAAGACATGATAAAAAGAACTTTTTTCTTAGTGTTATGGCTTGTATCTAGATGTCACCTCAAAAACCTCATGCGTTCATAGGTGGAGCTTTTCTCAGAAGGCTGGATCTAGGGTGTGTGATACTGGGTTAAAGAGTGTGTGGTACTAAATTAATCCACTGATTAGCACAGTTCTGGGTGTGACTGAGTGGATTTACTGAAGACAGAAGCCCATCCTGGGTGTGGATAGCACCACCAAAAAGGATGGGATAAAAGGAAAGGGAAGGCTTGCCTTGCTGCTTCACTGCCTCCTGCCTGCTTTGGCTGTTATGTTTCTCCTCTGTGATGCCCCTCCGCCATGCCAACCTGTCTTTTTTTTTCTTATTTTTTTCCCCATTCCTAGCCCTCCCTTCACCTCCTCCACCCTTCCCTATTTACAAAGACTTTATTTCCATTTTTTCCATTTCTCAGCATTTTTCCTTTCCCGTCTTTCCTTTCCCCTGCCTCTCCCACTACCCCTACCCCTTTGGACCATTTCTTCCTATTTCGCATTATCAATTATTCATTCTAATCATTGGTACATTTTAGGTATACAATATAATGACATTCATCATTGGAAATTTGTACCTTTACATAGTCTCTCTTGGTTCTTATTTTTCACCCTTGCCCAGACCTCCCTTCAACCTCTCCAGTCCTCCCTATTTACAAAGATTTTGTTCCTATTTTTCCATTTTCTCATATTAATTCCATTCCCTTCTTTCCTTTTCCCTTCCCCTCCCACTTCCTTCCCCTTTGCCCCTTTTCTTCCTATTTCACATGACCTATTATACATTTTAGTCCTTATTTACATTTTCAGTTTCTCACACCAGAGAAACTATTCGGTATATATACATGTGAGTCCTGTTTATTTCATTTAAGAGTATTGCCTCAATGTGCATACACTTAGCTATAAATATCTCTAATTTCTCATTTTTTATGGCTGAGTAGTACTCCATTTTATTAAAACCCCCCCACGTTTTCTTTATCCAGTCTCCAGTTGATGGGCATTTGGGCTGTTTCCAAGTTTTAGTTATTACAAACTGTGCTGCTATGAACATGGGTGCACATATATCACTGTAGTATGATTCTTTTAATTCTTTGGGGAAGATCCCCAGCAGGGGAATAACAGGGTCAAATGGGACTTCCAGTCCTAGTTCTTTGAGGTATCTCCATATTGGTTTCCACAGTGCTTGTACCATTCTACACTCCCACCATCAGTGGAGCAGGGTTCCTCTTTCCCCACAGCCCAGCCAGCATTTGTTATGGGTTGATTTCATGATAGCAGCCATTCTTTCTGGAGTGAGGTGGAATCTCAGCATTGTTTTCATTTGCATCTCTCAAATGACCAGTGATGTTGAACATTATTTCATGTATTTATTTGCTATTTCTACTTCTTTGTCTGAGAAATGTCTGTTCATTTCAGATACCCAATTTCGTATTGGGTCTTCAAATTTGGGAGGTCCGATCTTTTTTAAGTTTTTCATAGATTTGAGATAGTAGACCTTTGTAGGAGGAAAAGCAGGTGAAGATTTTTTCCCACATTGTGGGTTGTCTCTTCACACTGCTGGTGGTTTCTCTTGCTGTGCAGAAGCCTTTTTTTTTTTTTTTGGTACCGGGGATCGAAGTCAGGTTCTTGCGCTTGCAAGGCAGGCAGTGAGACCACTGAGATAAATCCCCGGCCCTGTGCAGAAGCTTTTTATTAAGAAGAGATCCCACTTGTTGATTGTTTGTGGTAGTTCATGGACAACTGAAGTTTTGTTCATAAAATCTTTTCCTACAACAATGTCTTCAAGAGTTCTACCTAACCACTGTTCCAACTGGTTCAGAGTTTCTATTTAATATTTAGATCTTTAATCCATTTCAATTTTAGTTTAGTGCATGGTTAGAGATATAGGTCTAGTTTTAATATTTGACAAGGTGAAACCCAATTTTTCCAACACCATTTATTAAAGAGGCTATCTTTCCTCCAGTGAGGGTGTTTGGCTCCTTTATTGAAGATGAGATGGCTAAGTGTGTCTGGAGTTGTTTCTGCATCTTTTAATCTGTTCCAGCGGTCCTCAGGTCTGTTTCTTTGCCAGTACTATGCTGTTTTTATCACAGTAGCTTTGTAGTATAGTTGCAGGTTGGGGATTATGATACCCCCTGCCATGTCTCTGTTACCTAGAATTGCTTTTGCTATTCTGGGTATTTTCTTGTTCCAAATGAATTTTTGGATTGTTTTCTCAAGGTCCGTGAAGTATGCTGCTGGGATCTCAATTGGAATTGCATTGAATCTATATAGCAGTTTTGGAAGTATGGCCATTTTCCCTATATTAATCCTTCCTACCCAGGAGCAGGGGGTGTCTGTCCATTTTCTGATATCATCTTCAATCTCTCTTTTCAGAGTGCTATAGATTTCAGAGACGAGTTCTTTGATTTCTTTCTCTAGGTTGATTCCTAGGTATTTCAGTTTTTTGGATGCTATTGTGAAAGAAATTATTTGCCCTATTTCTCTCTCAGTGAGTCTGTCATTTGTGTAGAGGAAAGCTATTGATTTTTGTGTGTTGACCTTGTAAACAGCTACTTTATTGAATTTGGTTATTAAGTCTAGAAGACTTTTGGTGGAGTTCTTTGGTCTTCTATACAGAGTATCATGTCATCTGCAAATAATGACAATTTGACTTCTTCATTTCCTATCTTTATTCCTTTTATTTCTTTCTCTTGTCTAATTGCCATGGCTAATGTTTCCAAAACTATATTGTACAAGAGTGGTGATAGTGGACATCCTTGTCTTGTTCCTGATTTGAGTGTGAAGGATTTCACAGTTTTTGACCATTTAGTATGATATTGGCTATTGGTTTTTCATAGATGGCTTCTATTAGTTTGAGGTAGAGACCATCTATTCCAAGTTTTTGTAGGGTTTTTATCATAAATGCATGGTGGATTTTGTCAAATGCTTTTTCTGCATCTATGGAGATAATCATATGGTTTTTGTCCTTGGCTCTATTGATATAATGTATTACATTGATTGATTTTCATATATTGAACCATCCCTGCATCCCTGGGATGAATCCCACTTGATCAGGGTGTATGATCTTCTTGATGATCTTCTGCATTCTATTTGCCAGAATCTTATTAAGGATTTTTGCATCTATGTTCATTAGTGAAATTGGTCTATAGTTCCCCTTTTCGGTTGGGTCTTTCTCTGCTTTGGGGATCAAGGTGATGCTTGCTTCCAGGAATGAATTTGGGAGTATTGCTTCCCTTTCAATTTCATTGAAGAGTTTAAACAGTAGTGGCAGCAGTTACTCTCTAAATGTCTTGTAGAATTCAGTAGTGAAGCCATCAGGGCCTGGCCTTTTCTTAGTTGATAAGTTTTTAATTATTTTTTAAATTTCTTTGATTGATATTGGGTTGTTTAGAATTTTTAGGTCTTCTTCATTCAAATTTGGTAATTCATATGTATCTAGGAATCTTTCCATTTCTTCTGTGTTTTCCATCTTATTGGTGTATAGGTTCTTGAAGTAAGTATTGATGATCCTCTGGATTTCTGCTGGGTCTGTTGTAATTTCACCCTTTTCATTCCTAATTGCATGGATTTGGGCCTTTTCTTTCCTTTTTTTGATGAGGTTGGCTAAGGGTTTGTCAATTTTGTTAATTCTTTCAAAGAACCAACTCTTGGCTTCATTGATTTTTTTGTATTGTTCTCTTAGTCTCCATTGCACTGATTTCTTCTCTGATCTTTATAATTTCCTCCCTTGTGTGATCTTTGGGGTTGTCCTGCTCTTCTTTTACTAGAAACTTGAGGTTCAGCATCTGGTTGTTTAATTGGGCTCATTCTGTTTTCCTAATATGCATATTCACTGCTATGAATTTCCCTCATAAGACTGCTTTCATTGTGTCCCATAGATTCTGATATGTTGCATTGTCATTGTCATTGAATTGAAGGAACTGTCTGATTTCATCTTTATTTTCCTCTGTGACCCATTGGTTATTCAGAAGTGTGTTGTTCAATTTCCATGTGTTTATGAAATTTTTTGAGCTTCTTTTGCTATGGATTTCCAATTTCATCACACTATGGTCTGATAATATACAAGGGATAACTTCAGTTCCTTTGCACTTACTTAAACATGTTGTATGTGTGAGTATGTGGTCTATTTTGGAGAATGACCCATGTGCAGCTGAGAAGAATGTGTATTCTGATTTTGTGGGGTGGAAGACTCTGTAAACATCTGTTCCGTTCATTTGTTCAAGAGTTTTATTGAGTTCTAGTATTTCATTACTTATTTTTTTGTCTAGTTGATCTATCTATTTGTGACAGTGGGGTACTGAGGTCCCCCACTACAATTGTATTAGTGCATATATGACTTTTCATGTCTGTTAGTATTTGTATTATAGAGTTGGGTGCACTAGTGTTTGGTGCATAGATATTTATGATTGTCATCTCTTCCTCTTGGATTCTTCCCTTTCCAAGGATGTAGTGTCCTTCTTCATCTCTCTTAATCAGTGTTGGTTTGAAATGTACTTGATCTGCAAAGAAGATAGCTACTCCTGCTTTTTTTCGGGTTCCTGTCACATGGAGTACTGTTTTCCACCCTTTAACTTTCAGTCTATGAGTTTCCTTTAGAATTAAGTGTGTTTCTTGTATGCAGCATATTGTTGGATTTTGCTTCTTGACCCATCCTGCCAGTCTATTTCTTTTGATTGGTGAATTGAGACCATTAACATTGATGGTTATAACTGAAATGTATTGACTTGTCATTGCCATGACTTTTTCTTTTTGTTGGGTTCTCCCCCTTTACATTTAATTTCTTGTCATGTCAGATGGGTTCATTCTGCTTTGCTTCCTGTGGTTGTGAACCTCAATGTCTGTTCCTAGGATATTGTGTAAAATTCTTTAGAGTGCTGGTTTAGTATTCACAAAGTTCCTAAGGTGCTCTTTGTCATGAAAGTATCTTATTTCTCCATCCATTTTGAAAGAGAGTTTTGCAGGGTACATCAATCTGGGTTGGAGGATGTTTTCTTTTAGGGCTTGGAATCTGTCCCTCCAAGCTCTTCTTGCCTTGATGGTTTGTGTTGAGAAGTCTGCTGTGATTCTGATGGGCTTTCCTTTGTACGTGATTTGTTTCTTTTCTCTGACTGCTTGGAGAACTTTGTTCTTCTGTTGAGTTTCTGGAATCTTAACAATTATAAGCCTATGTGTAGATTTTTTTTGATCAAGGCTATTTGGAGTCCTATATGCCTCACTTATGTGTATGTCAAGTTCTTTTCCCCTGCTTGGGAAGTTTTCTGCCATCACTTCTGTGAAAAGTTTTTTATGTCATCTCCACTCTCTCCTGTTTCTTCATTGACTCCAATCAGTCTTATGTTATTCTTCTTTAGATCATCTAGCAGCTGCTGGATTGATTTCTCATGGTCCCTTATAATTTTGAAGTAATTTTTCTTTTCCTGGTCATTAATTGCAATCTTATCTTCTATATCTGAAATTCTTTCCTTACATTGGCTCATTCTGCTGCATAGACTTTCAGTGGAGTTTTTCATGTCCTGGAAATCTATTTGCATCGGTTTTATGGATTCCATTTGTTTCTTATGTTGGGATTCCATCATGTTCCTGAGCTCCTCTCTAGATTTATTAATCATGTCTTGCACTAGTGGCACAATTTCTCCTCTTATCTGAGAAATTATTTTTCATTTCATTTTTTCCAGATCCCTTTTTGTTGCCAGTTGAGTGGGTCCAGGTGATTGAGTATCAGAGTGTTCCATCTCATTTCCCTTTGGGATTGCTGTAGGTGATCTGGAAGTCTGGTTTTGAGACTTATTTACATGTTTTCTCATTTCAACTGGGGGTGGTGGGGGTTTGCTGTTGGCGCCGGTGCAGCTCACCTCCTCTGAGCTGGGAGAGGTGGGACAGGGGCCGGGAATGATGGTAGGGATGGTGCCCCAGAAGCCCCTTCCTCTTGGCTGGGAGCAGCGGGAGGGATGGTGGCTGGGAAGCCCCTTCCTCTGGTCCAGGAGCTGTGGGACAGTAGCTCAGAAACCCCTACCTCTGGGCTGGGAGCAGCGGGACAGACAGCTGTCCAAAAGCCCTTTCCTCTGGGCTGGGAGCATGCCACCCTGTCTTGAAGCCATCCAACTATGATCTGAAACCTCTACAAACTCTGAGCTGAAATAAACTTTTCCTCTTTTAACTTGTGAGTGCCCAGAATTTTGTCTCAGCAGTGTCTACAATAGTCATAAGTTTCTACAACACTTATTGCTTCACTTATTACTTCAGTTTGTTCTAATATCACCCACGAAGTTCTGATGTGTGTGCACCCAGTAAGTATTGCTCCCAGGTTTTTATATCATTCTTGTTCAATTCTTTTGTCTCACTTATGGTCCCTGTGAACTTAGAGATTCCTTTTTGCAACATTTTGCTTTCTGAAAAGTGGGCTTATTTATTCCTAAATTCAGGAGGCAAAGATGTATTGCTTCGTAAAAAAAAAAATCCTCTTTGGGCTCTGGGACTTAAAACTAACTCCTGCCAGGCCAGAGCTGTTAGCATGGTAGGACCTGCCACATGAACATACCAGGAACATACAAATAATATCAGGGGCAATAGAATCTTCTATCATGGGGGACTTTCATCAGTGTGAGGATGTGTCTTATTGTTGTATCTTTTATCAGATAAATAGATGCAAATATGTCATGTTTTCAAAATGAAAAGGTAGTGGGAGAATACTTTTATACTGAGTACCATTTGTTCCACTGAGTCCCGTTGTTTACATATATATGTCATTGGAAAAAGAACATTGGTCTCTCTCCATTTCACTCAGTCTTATTCATTTCTTGAACTTGTGTATAGTTTTAAACTTAGACTTTTATTGAAGCAAATCATTACTAAATTAAGAAATAACCCATTTGAATGTTATTTTATATGTTAATTTGTAAATGGACTTCAATCTTATTAGAATGGAACTAATAAAAATAATTCTGTACAAAGTACCTTTCTAAGAAGGCTGTAGCTGAAAGTAAATATTGTCAGTGTGCCTTATGTGGAGATATTCCTGTTAGAAAAAAAGAAAAGAAATATGGGTACAAGCTCAACAGGACAGGTTTATTTCAGAACAAATCTGAGGTGGACTGCTCTGGCACTAGAGAATAGACCAGCTAACTCTTGTACTGGCTATAAGATCTTTATAGGGTCATCAGCATAAAAAAGGCTGGAAGGAAAGGAAAAAAGGTGGAAGGAAAGTCAGAATGGGACGTTTGACAGGGAGAGTGTAGTGCAAAGGAGTTGTAGCTATCTGCCCAGAACAGGGCTTGAAAATGTACAAGGAGTTACATTTTGTTTGTCAAGAGCAGGGCTGAACAATGATTGAGAATTATAGGGTGTGTCTGTGATTACTGGGACTTATCAACCCATGATGATACATCTGCAGCAGGTGTAGAAGCATAGCAGTGGGAAGGGATGTAAAGTGGTCTTTACTCAGATCAGGGTGGCAGTGGTCAGATTCCTTCAGTTACACTTTTTGAGTTATATATATATTAAAAGCTCTATTAAGATGTCTTCAATAATAAGTACAATAATTGCATAATATTATTATAGAGGAAAATAATGAAAGAACATCAATGAAGTTGTAGGTAAAAGCATAAAATGGCAGAAGTTCATTTTTGTTATATATAAATTCTGAAATGCTGCTTCTGAAAGATCAGAGTTTAGATTCATTCATAAATAGAGCACATGTTCTTCCAAATGCAAAATATGACATTATGCTCTAAAGTTCACATGCATTCAGGAAAATTAAAATAATTGAAAAATTTCAAATACTTACCTATTATTTATTTGGTATTACAATGCATACCTAAACTGTTCTTCTAGTAGGAGAAGACAATTTAAAGGCCAAAGTTAAATGTAGGGCAACATACCTGTTTTAGAAAAGTAAATATATGATTGTGTTTGCTAAATTTCAGAGCAATATAAAGAGTTCTGATTTAGTTTGCTTTAAGATGGGGCAACAAAGAAGGGAAATGACAGGGCCAGGTGGATATCTTTCCTAAAAAGCCAAAGAAACAGTGCAGAAAGGAAACAGTATATCTGGAGGGGAGAGAAAAATGAAAGATTAGGGAAAGACAAATTCAAAGAGGAGAGAGACAACAAACAAGGAGAGAGATCCACAATAGGGATGGAAAGGGAAAGGAATTTGATGGGGAGACACAAGGGAATAAAGATGAACAAAGAAGGAATGATATCAGAGAGAGAGGTGTAGAGGTAAGGTCCCTATCTAGAAATGTACATTTCAACTTTGTCCTGTGAGAAAATTGATCAAAGTACTACATTTTCATGGGAGAAAGGACAGTCTTTTCAATAAAGGGCACTGGGAAAATTGTATATCCACATGGAGAAGAATGAAATTAAACCTGTATCTCCTATCAGTTACAAAAATCAACTCAAAATGGATTAAAGACTTAAATATAAGATCCGAAACTTTGAAATACTAAAAAAAAAAATAAGAAAATGCTTCAGGACATTAAAACGGGCAAGTATTTCTTTGGCTAATACACTAAAAGTACAGGAAACAAAAGCAAATATATCAAAATTAAAAGCATTATATCAAAATTAAAAGCTTTTGCACAGCAAAGGATAAAATCAGATTGCAGAGACAACATACAGATTGGGAAAAATGTTTGCAAACTATATATCTTACACAGAATTGATATCTAGAATATAGAAATAACTCTAAAAACTCAATAGGAAAAATACAATTTAAAAATGGGCAATAAATCTAAATAGACATTTTTCACAAATAAAACTATACAAATAGCCAATAAGAATATAACATGCCTAACATCACATGTCATCAGGGAATGCAATCTGAAACCACAATGAGATATCACTTCACCTCAACAAGAATGCTGCTATCAAAAATACTAAAGATAAAAAGTGCTGGCGAAGATGTGGAGAAAAAGGAAATCAGGCACACTGTTGCTGTCCTAAGAAGAGAACACACACTAAATAAAATGACGGCCCGTATTACCAAGTGTATATTAAAGTTGGCTCAGGCTTGTATGTACACAGAGACATTTGGTAAGGGGGAAGACTCACTGGGTTTAGGAATAGGTAAGTTGGCTTGGAACTCTGCTTCTGCTACTAAATGGCTTTGAGCTCTTGAAAACTAAAGTTTGTCAGTCCTTTTATCTTTATTTTCATCTGCCCAAGTCAAGGGCCGTGTCATTATGTGTGTTAGAAAAATAAAATTCTAAGTTATACTTATATTATATTCATATCAGACTCTAGATATGCAAGACTTGAGAACAATAATAGAGATGGAAACTTGATGGATTAATAAGTGCCACCCTAGGAGATTAGTAAAGCCAATTCTGGCTGTGTCTGTGGGGTGTTTCCAGAGATAACTGGCATGCAGGCAAACAAATTGAGAGAAGAGGACCCACCCTGATTGTGGGTGGCACCACCCAATGGGCTTACAGGTTGGATGAAAGGAAAGGGAAAGAAAGAGGAAGTCGACTGCATTTTTGGAAGCTCCATTTTGCTTGAGTGGGTGCCTCTTTTGCTGCTGCTGTTGCCTGTGGACATCAGACTCTAGAATCTTCAGCCTTCCAGCACAGATTCATAGCCGTAACTGTTTAGGGAGCTAGTCCTTCAGTCTCAGACTGTTGGTGCATCCTTGATCCCTCTTGTTCTATGGCTTTCACCTTCTTGGACTGAGCAGCTACTGGATCCTCTACTGGATCCTGAAGGCAGGTGGTCATTGTGGACTCTCCCACCTCTTATCCTGTAAGCCTATCTAATGAATCCTCTTGTGTAATTAATTATACAAATATTTTCTATTGATTCTGTTCCTCTAGTGAACATTAACCAATACAGAAATCAATTTAATTTATAACTTACTTCTTACATTTTTGATAGATATTCACTGATTAAATTGGGTAGTTTGACCATTGATCTATACATTAAGGAGTGATGAATGATAGTGTATTTAGAGTGTTAGGAGCTGATTAAATGTGAAAGCTACTGCCATCCACAGATTCCCTTAGGTAAATTGAAGTGAGTGGTAATTCTGTTGAATATACCACATGCAATTCCAACAGGTTCCAACTTCAAGAAGAAATCAACTTGAATTGAAGTCAAATATAAGAATTATGCTAGGGTGAGTTGAAGCAGTCATTGAGAACATTTGTTTTTACCAAGTCCTCGTGATTAGTAGATATTCCTTATTCTAATTTCCCAACCAAATTAAAAAAATTAGTAATGTTGGTTTTTATGTTTAATGTAATAGTTTCTATTAATTTTTCTATTTATATCTATTATCAACATCTTCTATTTGTACATTTACATGGTACATTTGTTACAGTTATGAAAAATATTGATATTGTTTTAAATAAAGTCTGTAATTTTTCTGAATTCTTCAGTTTTTTCCTTTTTCTTTTTTTTGTTTTGTTTAAGAATCCCAACCAGGATACCATGTGACATTTAAAGCCTCATGACTATTTAGGCTGTTCTTGGCTGTAACAGTTTCTCAGACTTTGTTTTTGATGATCTTGACAGTTTTGAGGAGTACTAATAAAATATTTTGTACAATGTCCCTCAATTGAGATTGGTCATTATAAGACTAGGTTTTGAGGTTTTAGGATGAAGATCAAACAAGTAAAATGTCATTCTTGTCACATCAAAGAAAAGAGTACATTCTATCAATGTGATATATTACTGTTGATGTTTAACTTGACCCCCTGGCTAGGCCAGTGTTTGTCAGATTTCTCCAATGTGAAGTGGTTTGTTCCTCTCCCTTTAAATACTACTCATTGAAAAAAATCACTATGCACTCACATTTAAAGAGTGGAGATTTATGCTCCACCTCTCTCAGAGCAGTGTTTACACTTGTTTTAGAATTCTTTTTCATAGAAGATTTTTCTATTCTCCATCATTTATTTATTTATTGGATTATTTATCATATCAATATAGACTCATAGATTTATTTTTTACTTCAGATTATAAGCCAATACTATATTTTACTGCTGAAGTTCTGGCTTTGAGACATTAGGGTCCTTCTTAGTTGACTACTATGTTCCCTTTTACACTTCATTCATTGTGGTTTCTGTATTTTTCTTTTTATTCTTCTTTCTTTTTTCTTCCCCAGTGGGGTCAGATACTGGAGACCAAACCCAAGCCCACTGTACAACTGAGCTATCTCCCTAGCCTTTTATTTATTTCTTTATTGTTATTTTTTAGAATTTCTTCATCTTCTGGCACTAATTCTAAGAATCAGCCATTTCTCAAGAAGCCCTGATTCTTTTTACTGGAAAATGGTATTAGAAAACAAGACCTGGGTGTTATATTTGTGTGGTGAGGTGTCATCATTACATCTTAACACTTTTCACTGACAGACATAGGGAATATGTGTGCATGTAGTAACTCATGTATATACACATTTTATAATTGTTTCTATATGTGACCATCTGTATTTATAGTAAGCTAAATATTGGTTCATACTAATGTCTCCCACTTTAATCTATTACCATACAGATCATTAATAGTTTGTTCACCTTGCTTATCTGTAGTCTACCACTCCAGCAGCAAGAAACTTGACTCCTACCATCCTATATTCATTTACTTACTCAGTTCTAGTATGTATGCATAGCAGTTATTATCCATATATCTATGAAGAACAATTTTATCAACTTGAATATACAGCTGATGTACAATTTATTTTGCTTTTGTCTTATAAGTTCTTTTCATTTCCAAAATTATTTAGGTCACCATTCCTCCCTCTTCATCAAGGTTGTTTCACACATTTTTAATACCACTGTATTTATTTTGTATATCTGTAACACAGTTTTGTCACATTCCACATTCCATATTGGGATACTCTGATCTCCAAAATAGTTTTTATTTTTTAAAAAATTTACATTGAATACGGATACAATAATGTTCACTCTATATTCCCATTCTGTGAGTTTTGACAAATGTATAGTGCCATGAATCCATTACAGAAGCATTTTACCACACTAAAAATTTTTTCATGTTTAACATATTCATCCATCATCTAATCCCCCCAAAACCCTGGAAACCACTGATAATTTTTACCATTGCTATAGTTTTTACTTTTTTAGAACGCCATATGACTGGTGCCTTCTTTCTTCAAAAGCACATTTACTGGCCTACATTTATTCAGTATTCATTACGTGGGTTTCTCTGTGCTAGGTGCTGTTCAGGTTATCTATTTTTAGTTCTCAGACCAACCATATAATGGAGGTACAATGATTATTTTAATTTATAGGCAAGAAAGCATAGAATACCTGTGTACTATTCCTAAAGTTGTGTATCACTAATAAAAGGACTGTCAGTTTAAAAAACAAGGGCTATTTGGATCCCAAACTTGTATCCCTGACATATTACACTGTGAAACTCACACTTGGAATTGATAAAATTAGAAACAGAGTGACTTGCTTTACAATGCTTCTTTAGTTTGAGTTATGACTTGTATCTAGATGTTTTCCCAAAGTCATAGGTGGAGTTTTTCAGAGGTGGCTGGATCTGGAGTGTATAATGCCAGAATTAAGGATGTGATTCTGGGATTGATTCATAAGCAATGCTAGAATTAAGGCTGCCCCACTCTGGGTGTGAGTGCTACCTGCCTTAAGGGCAGGTAGCTTGGATGGAATTTAAGGGACAGAAAGAGGGCTGCTGCTGTCATTGCTTGTTGATTGTTGCTTGCTGCTTGGTGCTACCTCACTACTTCACTGCTTTGTTACCTTCCTGCCTTCTGCCCGCTTTGCCTATTCTGTTTCTCCTCTGTGATGAACCTCTGCCATGCTGCACTGCCTTGGAGCCAGGTGATTACGGACTGAAACCTCTACAAACTGGGAGACCAATTAAACTTTTCCTCCTTTAACTTTGGGTGTCGGGTATTTTGTCTCAGCGATGATCAAAAGTAACTAAAACAGTTCGTTAAACTTTGATAGTTTTGTATATAAAACAATGGGACCCCTTTATAAACCCCAACATATAATACTGTACTTTGGTGGGGAAAACATGTCAATATTAAAAAGGGAAGAAGAAAAGAAGGAAGGGAGGGAGGGATGAAAAGAGGGAAGGAAGGAAGAAAAGATGGAGGGAAGGAAAAGGGAAAGCATGTCAGGTCCAAAACTGAGATCAGTGGCTCTGTGAAGTATCACTGGAAGAAAGAAAGTCATGGTTTTCTCCAAAGAATGCACAGTAGGGACCATTCTGCTGGCTCAGAATATCCCTCAAGTTCCACTTGCTCTAGAAAAGGTAAATCGAGAGGGACATTTGTTTTATGACTTTTTCCTTAAGGGGAACTGACTGGTGTTCAACAATAATATATTTTATTCACATGGGAAATTTACTTAGGAACACAGTAAATGTTTAACGTTTTAGTTCTGTACATTCTTTGGTAATGTGCCTGTTAATGCTGATCTCAACTATGGTTCATGCCATGATTTTGTCTTCACAAAACCTCAAATAAGGTTTTTCCACCACACTTCCCATCAAACCCTTTAAAATTAGCCAGTAGATGAACTATTGATTACTGTTAAAATAAAGCACTTTTTTGATATTTGAGAACTTTTTTTTTTTTTGGTACCGGGGATCAAACTCAGGTCCTTGCACTTGCACAGCAGGCAGTGAAACCACTGAGCCAAATCCCCGGCCCCATTGGGAACATTTTAATATGAATTTGACCTATGAACTGATGGGTAAACAACCTTTCTGAGTATTTGGACATGCCTTGCAAACCAAAAATAAAAAAAAATATTAAATGATCACTTATGAATCTGGTGTCAGGTTTCTTATAGAAAAACCAGCATGCTCTCCAGAAAAAAAATAACCTTTCAGCAAAAGATGACAGCATATTAAGAAACACAAAATGTAATACCTATGCAAAATTATTTGTAAGAATTCCTGTGAGGCCATAAAGTCACTACTGGAAGATTAATCATCAAGCTATTATTGTGAACTGGTTCTGAGGCTGTGTAGCCATCTTCATAAAAGAAAGGGTTAGATTTGCCTTGTTCATTAGCAAGAGGCTTGGATTGTCATAAGATTTCTTGAAAATACTTGTATTAGTTTTCTAAGGCTGCTATAAACAAAGTACTACACACTGGGTAGCTTGAACTACAGACACTTATTATCTTCTAACTCTGGAAAGTGCCAACAGTGTGGGTTCCTTCTCCTCAGGAAGGAACTGTGAAGAAGAATCTGTCCCTTTGGGACATGCAGCTCTGTTACAGAGAAAGAGCTTGGAGAGTTCTCAATGTTTCCCTAATAACAACTCTGTGTTAGAAGCTTGACTGACTTCCCAGAATGATTCTTCTTTGGGACAGAGCTGCATGGTAAGTTCTAAGCCAAACTGCCATTCACAGTGGCATCCTGAGAGTGGTGCCCTGTTTGCTCTGCCAGTTTAGTGGCAATCTTTGACATTCTTTGCTTTATAGATGCATCATCCTGATTTCTGCCTTTGTCTTTATATGACCTCCCTGTAGAGATCTCTCACATGGTCATTCCTCTGTGCATGTCTGTCTCTGCTCCCAAATTTCCCCCTTTTTAAGGATATCAGTCTTATTAGATTAGGATCATTTCATGATGTCATTTGAGCTTAATCACTTCTTCAAAGAACCTACTTCCAAATCAGGTGAGATTCTGAGTCACAGTTTGGCCCGTTGCAATACCGCAGAAGTTTCTGTTGCTAATACAAAGTTCAAAGCCTATTCTATGCCATAATAATGGTCCTTTTTCTGGTCCTCCTTATTCATTCTTTTCACAAACAACACCTCTTTTCGATGACTGGCCAGCAGAATGAAGTGGGAGAGAATGAAGTTTGTATTTACATTAGGCAGGAGGCTGGGACAGTGTGAAACTGTCCCAATAACTGTCCCAGTAACTAAAAACTCAAAGAACATAAATTTACTGGAAATTTATATTAATTTGTTTCTAGACATGAAGAGAAGTTGTTACCGAAAATATTCTCTATAATGTACTACTAAAGAGGGCACACTCTTGATCTGGATCAGCCTGGTAAAAAACAAAATGTACCATTTCCTTGGGAAGATCATTTAGCAATCTTGAATCTCAGTGCCCTCATCTTTAAAATTGAGATATTAATATTCATTTCATAGACTTATTTTGAGAATTAAATGAGATAATCTATGGAAAGAACTTAGGATAAAGCTTTTTATGTAATAAGCACTCAGAATGGTATTTTGTTATTGGTATTTTATTTCGTGTTGAGGATTTTTTATGGTGCTAGGGGTTGAAACCATAGCATCATGCACGCTAGGCAAGTTCTTCACTGTTGAACTACAACTCTAGCCCTATTTCATTTCTTTTTTGTTATTTTTGTTGCCCAAACATAGACTCAAGTTTCACTCTTGTAGGAGCTTATACTTTATGAACTACATCTTGAATATGAAGAAAATATTTTATTCTAATTCTCCTTTCTCTCCTTAGTCTGTATTTCTCATTTTCTTTATTCTCTCTTTCTCATTCTTCAGAAGTTTGGTCTCTATTTCCACTGCTTACATTGTACTTCTATGTGTATGGCTTCCAAATCCTTACCTTTACCTCTACTTTTATGTTACATATCATATCCTACTGTGGATCAGCATTATCTATAATCATACTCATTTATAATTAGGATATATGAAAGTAAATAATCTTTGTGTCACTCACAGAGTTTAGCAGTGTACTGGTTGGTGTGTAATAGTTGCACAATAAATACTTGGGTATGGATGGATGAACGAATGTCTCAGAATTTAGAGTCAATGTAGATGATTTAGGACTCCAAGGTACTTTCTGACTAAAAGGAATATCTGATTATTTTTCCTTCCTTATGTGCCTTCTTTCTTTTAGCAAAGCAGCTGGTCCTTATCTTTGCTCATGTTTATGTGGATTTGGAGGGACAAGCAATCAATGTTTTTCTCCTACCACCTTGGCCACAGGCCAAGGTTTGTTTATTTATTTATTTACAGATGACTTTTCTAAAGTTGATATATGACCTATTCCAGGTTCAATAATTTCCCCTGAACTTTATAGATATGGGAGGAGAGAGAAAAGAGGGAGCAAGAAAATGAGCACTAGATAGAATATATGCTTTGATAACTTTTATTTAATTGGGGGGCCAAATCTGGTACAATGTGAAATAGAAACTATAGGTAGTTTTGTTCTTACCTACCACACAAAAATTGGTTGTCTGGAGTTATAAAAAATCAGGCAAACTCTCAGAGAAAAGGAGAGTGAGATTTGTTAGTAGCATTAATCCTTCTGGATCCAGCTGTCACTAAAACTAGATTTACGAATGGTCTTCCCAATTATATCAATCAATGAATTACCTTTAATTTTGCTTAAGATAGTTGTCAGTTAGGTTTCTCTCATTTGCAGCTAGAAGACTTGATTAATACAAAGAAGTACTTTTATCGCTTATTCTCTTTGCTTGAATTATCCCATTGAAAGTCACATGTATAACAATTAAACTATTTTTCCTATGTAGTCAAGAAGAAAAATCTTATTGTTTTGTTTTATGAGTTTTTAGTGAAAAAAAGAGGAAGATTCAAATCTGTAATGTTCAAAGGAAACCATATTCACATAATTACTGTTTAAAATATTTGTCTTATAAGCTATCTGAATAAACTTTCCTTGTCCTGAGATGGGACTTCAATGAATTTTACTAAGTACCACATACATATGTATGTACTATGACAGACTTAGAGCATGGCCAATTTTTTCAAAGAGCTCACAATTTAGCTGAGAAGATAAAGCTTATAAACACAGATCAGAAAATTACAATAGTACAGATGTCCAGTCAATAATTCATGCTGGACTTAGGAGGGAGTTTAGAGTACTAAAAGGTAGAGGAGACGGGGAAGGGGAGTGGGAAATCTCAGTGGTGACATGGCATGCACAAAAGCAGATAGATGGAAGAGTAAAAAGCAAGTATATATTTATAGATCACTGATTTGTCCGTTTGGCTTGGGAGGTGATTCCAGCAGGGAAGTGAAGTAATCTAAGGCTGAGCAGTTAGACTGTGGTCAGATTTTAAAAGCTTGGACTGGCAGACTAAAGAGGTAGATTTCAACTTTCTGGTGAGGTGAGTGGCTAAAGTATTCGGGTGAGTGGGAGCTCCAGATCCATTACAGATTTTGATCCTTCTTTTTTCACTAAAAAGCCTACTTATGTTTTAGGTCATGAGTCTATAGTGATCTGTCCTAGGAACTCTCATTTTGTTTTTTGTTTTTTTGTTTCGTTTTGTTTTTCTGGTACCAGGGATTGAACTCAGGACTTTGCACTTGTGAGGCAGGCACGGTGCCACTGAGCTAAATCCTCAGCCCCTATCCTAGGAACTCTTAAGGCAGAAGTTAAAGGAGCAAGTTAAAGTTGTGCCAGGAAGTACTGAGATATTAGAAACACAAAGTGATAAGAAGGGGAGGCAGAAAATATATGAGAAAGAAAAGTCAAATTTGGAAGAATGGGTAGAACCCCAAGCCAGACTGCATGAGAGATGAAACAATAGATTTTGATCTGGAATGAAAAGTATAATTTTGGGATGTGAAAGGGGAGAATTAGGAAATTTAGGAATTCTGCTTTCTGAATAGACATTGCTGCAATTTTATATTTCTGTTTGTAGTCATGTGATTAATGTTTTTCTCTCATTATAACTATATGCTTCTTTAATTGAAGGGCCATTTCAGTATTTGCTGTAGTTCATGTTTAACATTTAGCATGGTACCTGACTCATAATAGGGGTCAATAAAAATTTGCCAAATGATTGAATGTTTTGCATGATTTATAAACTACAATGAATATATGCATTAAATTATTAATATATTTGTTAGAGCTGAATATAACATATTATTTTGGAGTATATTAGAATATTAAAGCAAGTCTCTAAGAAAAATAGAGCCATTTTTTAGCTGTAGTGATGTATGGTTGACAAATAAAATTTGTATTTATTTAAGGCATATGTTGTGATATTTTCATATATGTATACATTAAAAAAATAATTACCATCATCATTTCATGCAGCATATATACTACCTCATTTTTTTTGTGGTGAGAACACTGAAGATCTACTCTTTAGCAAATTTCAAGTATACAAAACATTAACAACTATAATCACCATGGTGTTATTATGTCTCCAGAACTTATAACTGAAAGTTTGCACTCTTTAATCAATATTTCCTCATTTCCTCTATACTGTAAACCATGATAGTCATCCTTCTACTCTATTTCTAGGAGTTTGACATATGTAGATTTTACGTATAAGTGAGATAGCACAGTATTTGTCTTTCTGTGTCTGGCTTATTTTACTTGGCCAAATGTTCTCAAGGTTCGTTCATAATGTTGCAATTGACAGAACTTCTCTCTAAAGGCTATATCATATTCCATTGTATATACACACACATGCATCCACACATGTACACACACATTTTCTTTATCCATTTATCTGATAGACTCTTAGTTTGTTTCCATATCTTGCCTATTGTGAATACTGCTACAATGAATATGGAAGTGTAAATATCTTTTTGAGATACTGATTTTATTTCCTTTAAAAATACACACAGATGTGCAGTTGTTGGATGGCGTGTATTATTGATTGTCAAGCTGATTGGCTAGAAAAATTAATCAAGCACATTTCTTTGTATTTTTGGGCTGGTCGTACAGGTGTGACCTTGGAGACTATATCTGGTCATTGGCCCCTTCCTCTCTGGTACACTTCCCCTGTGTGTTGCTTCCCAGTCACTATGAATTGAGCAACTTTGCTGTCCCATGCCCTTCTACTATGATGGTCCTCCTTTGGAGCCAGTAAACCATAGACTACAGTTTCTGAAACTGTGAGGCAAAATAAATCTCTCTTCCTTTAAGCTGTAGTGTTAATTTGCTCTAGCAATAGGACAGCTGACTGACTGTTAATCATGATATATAAACTTGACTGGATTAAGAAATGCCTATCAGATTAGTAAAGTACTCTTCTAGGTGTGTCTGGGAAGGTCATCAAGGTATGACTTTGGCTCCTCCCTCTCTGGTACTTTTATACTGCTCTGCTTTCTGGTTACTGTGAACTAAATATCTGTCTTTTCTCTACCATACCCTTTCACCATGATGCTACTCCCTTGGACCTAGCTGACATCAACCAAATCCCCTGAAACTATGAGATAAATTAAACCTCTTCTTTAAGCTGTAGGTCTCAGGTATTGTGTCCTCGTAACATGAAAACTAATATAGAAAATTGGTATTGGGGAATGGTCATTATTGTGACTGTGCCTGATCATGTGATTTGGAAGTCTTTGGAAATGGTTTAGGGAAGTAGTTTCGAAAGTTTGGGAGATAGAGGGTAGAGCAGTCTTAGAATGTTGTAAGCAGAGCCTGATAGATGATTCTGGCCATAGCTCGAAAGATTAGAGTCCTGATAGGAATGTGGGTAGTAAAGGCCAGGCTCAAGAGAGTAAAGTTGAGTACAAAGGCTCCATTGGCAATTAGACTAGAAGCCATGTGTAATACACTGTGGCAAAAAATTTGCCTATCATTTCATTTTTCATGAGATTTTGAGGGAACTGAGATTAAGGGTGATGGATTGATTGATCTGGCAGAGGAAATTTCGAGGCAATCCACTATTTAGGCTGTCACATGGGTGTTTTTTATAGTGAGAATTAGGGGCAAAAAGAAAAAAGGATAAATTTGAAAAACATGTTTTGGCCCAAAAGGAGCCATGGGTAAAGTTGGGGCCAAAAGATGTGTGGTTGCTGAAGAGACCAGTGTCAATGAAAAGAAGTTAAGTACTTTTCTACAGGGACAAGGAAAAAGATGCCTTGAAGGCATCTCAGGAATTGGTAAAACCCCACTCATTGTAGGCCAAAAAATGCAAAAGTGTAAATCTTTCACTTGAAAAGAGTATCCTTGGGACATCTGCTAGAGAAGGGCTATCTAGGGAATTAGCTCTCCGGGATTCATTCATTTCATTCTGCTTCACTGTCCATGCATGCAAATGCTGCCACTGCCATGACTGAAGGGGCCTGAATACTGTCCATGCTGTGGCATACCTTGGTGTCTTCCATGCAGTGTTGGTTTTATCAGCATGTAGAATGCAAGAGTTATGGGATCAGGGAGGCTTTCACCCATATTTCAAATGAAGGCATGCGAGTTCAGGCAAGGAGTCCTTGAGACAGTGTATGAAGTTGTGAAACTGAAGCCAAAGATGTGGTAAAGACTTCAGGAAGTCAGAGATGCCCCAAACATGGAATGTCTGTTGAGGGAAGCTTCAGATTAACAGAACCACCCCAAGAAAGAGGCCATATGGGATGCAACAAGTAAGGCCATAGAGTTGGAGCTGCCCAAGCCCTTTAGAACTCAAGTCTCACCAGTATGTGTTGAAGATGTCAGATATAGAGTCTTAGGACTTCATGTTTGCTTTGGCTGGTTTTGGTCTTGCTTTGGTCTATTTTTTTTCCATCCTCCCCCTGCCCTTTTGGAATGGGAATGTTTACCCGGTGCCCCTGTGCTGTTGTACCTTGGGGTTATATAACTTCCTTTTGATTTTTATAGAGGTTCACAGCTAAGAGTCTTCCTCAAGTCTCAGAAGAGTCCTTTACTTGGACATTCGAAGAATGCTGGAACTGCTGAGACTACAGGAGAGGAATTATTGCACTTTTGGTTGTACACAAAATAGTTGTATAAGATTAGGTGGAATTATCAACTTGTTATTGTTTATGTGAAGATTAAGTATGGTTTAAGGAGGTGTGTTTGGTTGTCAAATTGACAAGGGGTAGATTGTGTTGTGATATGTCAGCTTGACCAGATTAAGAAATGCCTAGCAGATAGTAAAGCACAGCCCTAGGTGTGACTGTGAGGTGTTTCCAGAGATGACTGGCACACTAGCAAACTGAGGGGGAAAGAACCACCCCATCTGTGAGTGTCACTAACCAGTAGGCTTGTAGTCTGGATTGAATTTGTTTTTTTAAGAAATAGGGGTTGGGAGTTGGTGCATTTGGAGAGCTCCAGTTTGCTTCAGTGGGTGCACCTTTTGTTGCTGTTACCTTTGGACTTCAGTGTCTAGTTTCTTCAACCTTCCAATGCAGACTAATATCACTATCTCCCCGTGAGTTTCCAGGCCTTCAGCCTTTGGCTGGTGCTATCTATTCTTGATGCCTCTTGTTCAGTGGCTTCCATATTCTTAGACTGAGCTGATACTGGATCCTCTGTCTCTCTAGTGAATTGATGGTGATTGTTAACTCTCAAACCTCTGACCCTAAGCCTACCTAATAAATCCCCTTACATAGTTATACATATATTTTGTATTAATCCTGCTCCTCTAGAGAACCCTAACCAATACACTGACCAAATCAATATAATAGTTGGAGTTTTTAATTTTTTGAGTAACCTCTATACTATTTTCTGTAATGAGTATGCTAATTTAAAGACCCACATACAGTATACAAGTGTTGCTTTTTTCCCAAACTGTTGGTAACTCTTGTTATCTTTTGTCTTTTTGGTGATAACCATTCTTAGTGGACTGAAGCAACATCTCATTGTGGTTTTGATTTGCATTTCCCTGATGATTAATAATGTTGAGTATCTTTTCACATACCTGGTGGCCATCTGAGTGTCTTTTTTGGAGAAATGTCTATTCAGGTATTTTGCCTATTTTCTAATTGAGTTATTTAATGATTTACTATTGAATTGTATGCATTAATTATATATTTGGATGTTAACTTCTTATTGGTTATATAATTTACAAATATTTTCTCCCATTTTTAAGTTGTCTTTTCATTTTGATGATTGTTTACTGTGCATAAACTTTGTTTGATGTAGTCCCATTTTTTTTAGTTTTGCTTTTGTTGCATATGCTTTTGATGTCCAATTCAAAAATAAAAACAATTGCTGAGCCCAATATCAATGAAATCTCCTTTTATGTTTTCTTTTGAGAGTTTCATGGCTTTACTTTTTGTGTTTAAGTCTTTAATTTTGAGTATGATTTTTGTGTATAAATGGATCTACTTTTGTTCTTTTTTAAATGTAGATATCAAGTTTTTCCAGCACCATTTATTGAAGATTCTATCCTTTACACATTTTATGTTTTCATTTCTAAACAAAGAAGGAAAAATATTTCTAGGAAAATAGTTTCAGAACTGCTAAATATTATACAAAGAAGAAAGTCAGTCATCAACATTGTTTTTGAAGTCAGCCACAAGATAATAATTTGTATTTTGCTCTGATGTATTCTAAGGAAAGGAATTCTTGTTCAATAAGGTTATCATGCAATTTTCATTTTTTTCTACTGGAAGTAACAGGGAATTACCCTTAATTTCTGTTTAAACATTATAAAAATTTGGAGTTGGGCCTAAGTTCAAATGCCAGCTGTGCTCCTAACTAGCTGTATGATTTCAAGCAAGTCACTTTATCCCTCGAGGGTCAGTTTTATCTGTAAAATGGGTAGTACCTATCTCTCTCCCTCCTTTTATAATTTTGAAGATTAAGTGAAATATCATGTAGTATTTAGTATGGTTTATGGAACGTGGCAGATACTCAGTATTTTTGTTATTATTTGTGCCATCACTGCTGTAATTATTAACTTCACACATGAACTTTTTACTAGGTGTCTCATGTCTAATGCCCAAAATGTTGTAATCCAAACACTTAGCTGAAGGATGTTTCCAAGACTGAACTATAATTCTACTGTTCATGATGGTAGGTGATAAAAACAAGAGGTCTGTGAAAGAAAGTTCAGTCTAAATACTCAGTCATGTGCTTTAAAATTCAGGTTAAAAAATTGAAGTCCAAAAAATCTTTCTAAATATTACCTATGCAGGGAGGTGTATTTAACTATTTGAACTGAGTCACTGGAAAAAATGTTTTAGAAAAGTAATGATGAACTTGTGCAATCAAAAAGTGATCTTTACTGTTCCTTTGACAAATATAAGCTTTTGATCTAAAACTACTATCATATACTTGACATTGTTTTATAATTCCTATAATAAGAAAACTGGATTGGTATCATACTATTATGAATTTATGCATAACAGGCCATGTACAACTTTAATTGATTTATTACAATGAGATCTTTTTCTGCACAGATCAGGTGAATGTTTTGTATCAGAAGGTCAGGGACATTGCCATTTCTATTGAGAAAATTTCATTTTAAAATAATAAATATATTAGAAAATCATTTTCAATAATGACATAAAACAAAAATGCAAAATTTTTAGGTATATATCAATTATAAAACATTTTTTGCATCAACCATTGTATTTAGGATGAATAATTTTAGTTATTTTGCTACTCTGCTGAAGTCCCCTTTTTGAGCCTACACTGAACCTGTAATACTTATGGAAAGAGTTACCATAGCAACCTATATTGATGTCACAAGCTCAGGCTTCTGACTTCATTGCATAATGCAGTAGCAAGTGGATTTGCAGCAGAAACACCCTGCTAAAGAACAAGTATCTTGATTCACAGCAAAGAAGACAAAGAAAAACAGCAAGTTCTAGGGGGTTGAATCCTGGATTGTGAGTCAGATTGCCTGAGTTCTTATTTTAACCCTGCCTCTCACTTGTTGCCTTGTTTTGAGTTATTGTGTTTACATGTGTGCACTGAGATTTGAAGCAAAAAACCTCCTGTCTCTGAGACGGGAAAAGCAAAGAAAAAAGAAAAGCTAATGTCTTGCATTGGTATAAAGCTCAGTACAACTGAAGCACACTAAAAATAACTTGGAAAGGAAGGAATTACTAATGTCTGGTAATAGGTAACTAGCTAGCTCATAAAACAAAGAAGACACTTTGAAATTAAAAGCACCTAGCTAGATTTCCTATTTTTAGATTCTTGAAGTAGTAATGGACAAGATTGATGTCTCACTCTTAATTTTAGTAAGAATATAGAAAACTCATATAAATATGTCACTATATCTATATACTTAGACTTAAAAGATCTTTTTATGAATATGGAGATTAAAAGATTAATCTCTATTAATGTTTATACTGCAAATATTATATAATAAATATTTCTTCATTTTATCATGTAATTATTGATCTTCATTGGAAAATAACAATAAGTGAAATGGTTTTATTAATTTAAGATGAATTTTTTTAAAAACATAATGATACATTTTTAAAAAGCAATACTGAACCTTTCCATTGGAGTCTATAATCCATTCATTATTTCAATTGGACTAATTTTTATTATTTACTAAATTTCAGAATAGATATATGAAAATATTGGAATTTGAAAAGGTATTTAATCAATTTCCTTGCTAGAAACTAAGGTGAAAATGAAAACACGATGTAGTTTTAAAATTTTTATTTCATGTAAGGTAACAAGTTTGAATATTGTGGTAAAGAAAACTATGACCCTTCTACTCCTTCTAGCCCTGTGTACAATCACTTCAAATTACCAACAAAAATGTATCATGCCATAAAACTTCATTAACTCATTTCCATGTTGGATAATGTTCATGAAGACATGATTTCTCAAGTCTTAGAAATATTTAAAGTTACTGTTGACAATGTAGAGGTACAAGTTGGAATATTTTTGAATAAGAACTTAAATGCAACTGATTTTCATGTTACAAGCCATGCGAGTATTTATATGAGTGTCAAAATCTTGTACAGTTTTTCAAAAATCAGAATTGAGTGTTCAGTGTTTTATAGAATATATAAAAATACTAATTATTTCTTTCATTATAGACATCATGCCTAATTAGTTAATGAGATCTTTACTGGCAAAAGCTTGTATGTTTATGAGTGTAATTCAATGGATTTTTATTAACTTTAGCAACATGAAAAGGTCCTGAACATGTATAGTAAAATATTGTGAAAGAGAAATCAATTTCCAACATCTTTAAAAACCTTAAGCCCAGAGAGCAGCATTAGTTCCTTTCTAAATTCTACTCGATCTTTCTGCTAAATTCTACCATCTAAATGCAGCCCCTCAAAATAGCGGCGGTAAAACTTCTACTGCAAAATCATGATGATCAAGGAATAATAAATTTAGAAGGAGCTTAGTTTATCTATTAAGCTGATATTATAGCTTTAAGTAACTTTCCCAAAATTAAGTGGTAGAAGAATGTAAATCTCAACCAAGTACTTGTTTTAACACATCAGATCGTCTTGGTCCTGCCTGCTGGCTTTCATCCAGCATCACTTCTCTGCTTATTCTCAAAAATTTCACACTATCCATCCCTCAAGATCTGCTCTTTTGGCAGAGTTTATAACTATAAACTAAATTAAGCTGCTGATAGCTATTAAATTAAATTAAATTCATTCAACACTTTGAAATGTCTGTGTGCAGAGAATTGTGGTATGCAAAAGTAGTATAAGAATATTTATAAAACTTTGCTCTGGAGATGTTACTTTGAAAACTATAAAACAAAATTATGAAAATGTTGTCAAAACTGTATTCATAAGAGCTGATTGAATTCCAGGAAAGAATAATCAGAGGCAATAGATTTTTCAAAAGATCTTTTTTTCCAAAGAAATTTTCCTAGTAAACGTAATAATTAAACTGGCATTTGTCGTTCTGTCTTCTTTTTCTCACTTCCTTGTTCACTCAATTGCTCTCAGTTCATTTTTCTCACTACATAAATAATCACCATTTATTGTTGAAACATTAAGTAGAATAGTTGAGCAAAGATAAAATAAAAGGACATCTCACGGTTGAAAGGGTATATCATCTTCTGCATATCCTTTCTCAAAAATGTAAAGCTTATATGTAAGTTCAAGTGTTGCATTTTGAAAATGAAAGCACATGCAGCATGTTGCTTTGTAATTTATTCTTCTAACAATATTGTGTGACTACTTTTCTGTGTCTATAATTAGAGATTTATTTGCATTTAAGTTACATAAAATTCTACTCTATGGATGTGTCATAATTTATTTAATCATTTTGCTATTTTTAAACCTTAGTCAATCTCCAATTTCTTGCTAAAATAATTAAAACCTAAACATATATAAATATATATATAAATTCTTATATATACAACCTTGAACACTTGTCTAATTTTTTACTTAATTGAAAACAGTTTTGTTCAAATTTTTTGAGGTATAAATTATGTGTAAACTTATTTTCTTATCATAATACCAGAGAAGTGGAATTGCTGGGTCAAAGGATATAAACTGTTGTATGAGTTTTAATGTATATTGACAAACTGATTGCTAGAAATGTGTCAATTGATAATGTCCTGAGAATGAAACTTATTTGTCTATTTGCACGCTACTGGTGCATATAAGCATAATTTTTTTTTGTACCTGGAATCAAACTCAAGACCTTGTGCTTGTGAGGCAGGCAGCAGCACCACTGAGCTAAATTCCTGGCCCCATAATTTTTAATCATACCACACTGTTAGAGAAAACATAGCACTTACTTTTATTTACTTATTTATTTACTGGTACTGGGGATTGAACTCAGGACCTTGTGCTTATGAGGTAGGCATGGTGCCAGTGAGCTAAATTCCCGGTCCAAAACATAGTACTTTCAAAATTTCTGTTGTTTATTTGGGATCTTGTGACGTTGAACATCTTTTCATATGTGAATTTAATCCAATTCCATTTCAACTGCTTCTTTTAATTGACAATATATTTCCTTCAATTAGCTACCATTTGGGCATTAGTCTGTTTCTTTTTTGGTTTTTTGTTTTGTTTTGTTTTGTTTTGGTGCCGGGAATTGAACTCTGGTCCTTGCGCTTGCACAGCAGGCATCGAAACCACTGAGCTAAATCCCCGGCCATTAGTCTGTTTCTTATGGACTTATAAGGATTACTTGTATATTAAAGTCATAATTGATGTGTATCAATTGTCATTAGCCATTGTCTTTTAAGTATGGTTTTTATTTTATTTCATATTTTTGATTCATATAGTCTATTAAACTCTTCTATGGTTTCTGCTTTTGGTATTGTACCTCAAAGATATCATATCTGCCTTTTTCCTAATAATTATTTTCTTTTCATTCATTTTGGAGTTTATATTGACTTAACAAATGAAATGTAGTTAAATTTTATTTGAAAAATTTCCCCAAGTGCTTTATTTTTCCTTATTATTATCACAAGTTTTACATAGATTTTATAATTTCTATTATAATTTTATTCCATGATCAACCTAATGTCAGTATCATAATTATTTATTAATTCTTGTTTAAAACTTTTGGTACCATACTTATAATAATTTTATAAAAGGAATTAGAAAACATATGTTTTTTAATGACTAGAGAAAGGAAATATTGTGCTTTATCCTTCACTTTGACTTGCCGTTTTTATTTAGGACACTAAATTTTGTGTTATATTTAAATGAGATTAATTCATTTTAAATGCTATATAATATTTCTTTCACAGTATATAATTTGTTACCTTATCGTTTTAGTAGTTTCTCAAATGCATTTCGTGCATTTAGCAAGATGATTTTTTCATTTTTTGTTTTTAAGAGGTTAGTGGAGTAAATCACACTGGTAGACGTTCTATTGATAAACTACTTGCATGATTGCATAAATTCTACATAGTCATAATAATATTTTCTATATGGCTGAGTTCAACTTAATGATATTTTATTGAATATTTTTACATCTATATTCTCCAGGGAGGTTTCCTGTTTCATAATATCCTTAATTTTTGGTATTGGGATCTTATTTTCCTTAAGGAATGAGTTTGGAGCATTCCTCTTGTTCCTTTTTCTGGAAGAGAAATTTTAACTCTTGTCTGCTCCTTGATTTATGGTAAAATTGCCTGTAAAATAGGGTGTTCTTTTAGTTGTTATTTGTTTTGGAGAGGTGTGGCTGCTTGAATCATGGTAGAATTGCCTGTAATACTGTGTAAACTTTTGTTCTGGTTCTTGTTTGTTTTGGGGTGGAATGAAAGATTATTTAAATTACTGACTTGAATTCCTTAATAGTTACAGATCTAGTCAAGTTTCTTTTAATTTTTTTCTTAATCAAATTAGTTAGATAAATTATATTTTTCTAGGAAAGTTTATTTTATTTGTTTCAAGTATTTATTAGCTTTATTTTTTGTAGTTTTATTAATTTTTCTTATTACATGTTTGCAGTACAAAATGATTACATTCATCATGGAGTGTTGGTACAAATACCTAACACATCTCAATCTTGTAAATGTCTGATCTATAGGCTTTTTAAAGAGTTTTAATATTTTATTACTTGTGTGTTTTTAAAACTAATATAATTTGAGATAGAACATCAATTTTATTAATTTTTTCAAAGAATCATTTTTATCAATTTTCTTAAAGAATCATTTTGGCTTTGTTTACTGGTCTTTTTGTCTTTTGATGTCTGATAGATTATCCTCAGAATTTAGTGGCTAAAAACAACCACCATTTCATAACATCTCATGATTTTGTGCATCAGGAATTGAGGTAAAATTTTCCTGGATCATGGTTTTGTTCCATGTGCTATTGACTGGGTTTACATGACGGCATTCAGATGATGGTAGTTTAATCTGAAGAGTCCAAAATAGCTTTCCTCATACACCTGGTGCCTTGGTAAGGACATTTGTATGGATGAGCTCAGCTGGGTTTCCACTTCTGTCCATGTAGCACTGGGCCACTTCCAGGGCCTCTTCTGCAGAGCAGTGGTCAGGTTTCTCATGTTGCAATCAGGGGTGCAAGAATGTTCCACATAATGGAAAGAAGTGGCAGGTTCACTTAAAGACTAGACACAGAACCAGACACAGAAGGATCTCTTCTGCCATAATCTTGGTCAAAATAGTCACAAAACAAAGATTCAGGGAAGGGTAAATTGATCCCTCTTCCCACTCAGATGAGAATCAAAGAACTGGGGCCATCTTCATTCCATTACATTGATCTATAAACTATATTATAGTTTACCTTTCTGTTTAAATAATTTGATCTTTTCTTTGTTGTAGAATTCTTCTGTTTTCTTTGCTTATATTCTGTTGACCTTCCATACCCTAACATCTTAAGTTGGATGTTTAAGTCATGGTCATCATTTCTTCTTCTAATATTAGTACCAAGGTATAAAATTTGAGTCAGATTATTGTTTTAGTCACCTTTCAAAGTTTTAACCACATCGGTAATTTGCTTCTCATTGAGTTTCAGGTAGTTTCAATGTCCAATTATTATTTCTGCTGTGACCTATGAGTTATATAGAAACATAGTTTTAAAATTCCAACCATGTAGATTATTAATAATAGATCTCGTTGTGACCTAAGAGAAATATCCATTAATTGCACTATATGACAACTGTTTGCATCCTGATTTGAAAAAAAACCAAAACTATGACATAGTCAGGGAAATTTGAACACTGACTAGATGTTTGTAGAATTAAAAAAAAAGATATATGATAGTATTGTGGCCATAGTTTTAAAAAAGGTCCTTCTTTTATGGAATGACAGGCAGAATAGTGATGGATGAATTTGCCATATGAATGGAAGTAGGTATATAAATGGTGAAATATTGCCTATTAATTTAATAATTGTTAAAGCTAGCTAAAGTGTACATTTATATTCCATGTACTAGCTCATTTACTCCTATATGTGTTAGAAATTTTTCATGAGAGGTTAAATGTTTGTCTTATTGATAATGATTTAATTCAATTGCATTGTGGTTAGAAAACACAGAATGGAATACATACATTTGCACACATATAGACATACAGAAGGACGTGTACTTACACATAAATGAGATGGCATCTTTATACCTTAATCTATACAATTTTGTTAAATATATCACTTGTACTTGAAAGTAACATGGAATACATCTATATATATCAGTATCTATCATCTCTCTAATCAATTTGTATATGTTCATTAAATTGTTGGTCTAAATTTTTCATGTTTTTAAAGATCATTCTCCTGCTTGAACTATTAATCAAGAATGATGTGCTTTATTTTCATATATTATAATGACTTGTTAATTCCTCTCTATATTACATGAATGTTTTGCATTATATAATTTAAGACTAACCTCTAGGTTCATATTAAGCCTGTACTTGTCATATCTTAGTGATTATTTGAAACTTTAATCTTTAGAGAGTATCGCTTCTTCTTAGTATTTTTACATTAAAGGCTATTTCTTGAATTATTTACCTGATGTATTATTTTTTATCTTCATGGTTTTCCCTATTTCTACAATCTTTTTGTTTGTCAGTTTGTCCAGTTTTTATGTTTTCTTTTCCTTTTCTTCTCTCTCTTTTTCTTTCCCTCCCTTCCTGCCTTCTATTTCCTTCTATGGAGTTCCTGTTTTCTTATTCTGTTTATCTCCCTTTCCTGATTAGAACTTATATATTCCACTGAATTTTCTTTTAGAATTCTTGACATGTTATTTGGATATACATTAACTTAACCTTGTCTAAATTTAAACAACCATTTATTACATATTTCTCCTTTCTGAAAAATATAAATTTACTGAAGTAAGCCAATTTCATGGTATTACTTAAGTTTTGTCATTTTATTTAATTTCTCAAAGTAGATATTTAATTATTATGTGACAAAGTTTATTTAAATTAACCTACATGTTTACCAATTTCTGTTTACCTTTCTTGTTAAATGTTCTGGAATCACTTATTTTTCTTATTAAAGTAGGATTTGAAAAAATTTATTGTTAAATTATATTGTTTTTCTCAGATTTTGTATGAAAATATTTGAAATATCTTTAATCCACTATCAATCTTAACAAAATTTTTGTAGATATAAAATAGTAGATTAGCAGTTATTTTCTTCAAATAATTTCTTAAAGTATTCAAATTATTTTTTCAGTAATTTCTTAAAGAAATTATTTCATTGTGCCTGGCTTCTGTTGTGGTATTGAAAAGTCTGCTTCTAGACTGCTAGTCCTTCACAAGTGATTTATTCTCTCTAAGGTTTGATGTTGCTTTTAATTGTGGTATTCTACATTTTATAGATATATAGGTATCAATACCTTTTATATGTCTCTCCAAAAACTTTCATCAGTTCTGGACAGTTCTCAGATATACTGTCTTGAGTATTTCCTCTCATGCATTCTATATATTTGTCCTTTCTGAGATCTCCCCGGAGTCATTATCTCTGTTTGACATACTGCATCTCATCTAATTCATTCTGTAATTTCTTCTGATAAATCTTTCAATTTCTTAATTCTCTCTTCAGCTCTAAGCTGCCAATTAACTTAGAATTTTTATTATATTTATTTTCACAATTATATTATCCACCCTAAAATTTCTATATTTAAAGCAGTTGCTTGATCTTTTAAAAAATAATTTCATCTTGCTGCTCACTTTATTTCTTTAAATATTTTATTTATTTTACATTTTATATCTTATAATTCTACAGTTTGAAGTTATGGAGGACCTAAACATGTTTGTATATTTCTAATTCATATTCATGGTGGATTGACTTTTACATTAAGTCACTTTTGGCTTTTTTTTTTTTTTTTTTTTTGTACCAGGGATCGAACTCGGGTCCTTCCACTTTCAAGGGAGGTGGCAGAAAACCACTGAGCTAAATCCCCAGCCTTTAAGTCACTTTTTATGATGATTTCATAATCTATGGTAATCCTTGCAGTTGAAATTGTAAATGTTTCTCTCTAGAGAGAATTGCATTTAGTTAATTTGGATTCAAGGATTGCTGCTAACCTGAATCCATTTTGTTCACTATCAAGGCACTTCCCCAAATTTTGAAGTTTCAGATTCTGTTATCGAGCCTTGAGGAAGAGGTGTACACTATATTTTATAAAAATTTCTTAAATTTTTCCATTATTTCAAAGAAAAAATTCCATACTTCCCAACAAGTATTCTATACATTTTACCCTTAAAACTTTTTTCTTTTGTTGTCTTAATAGTCTTAGTAATACAGAATTGTAAAAATTCAAATAGGAATCAAATTGGAAATCCATAAATTGTGTTTTAAAAAAAGAAGGCTTTAAGATCAAGGTCTATGGAAAAAATAGCATAAAAATATTAAATGAACTTAATATTTATGGATTTATAGAGAAGGGAGAAAAGCCTAATGTTATATTTACTCCAAAAGTAAGTTATTACTTATAGAAGAGAAAATTTGATTAAAGCTGCTGGGCAGTTATGAAATAGATGAATAGATTTAAGAAGAGACTAAGATTAGGAAAACCAGTTTAGGAGCTCTTTTATAATGAACAAATATGACAGCGAAAGGGCTGATTTAAAATGATGAGCGGGTTCTGGAAAGGAAAGCTGTTTTCTGAGAGACTAAATATTTGTGGCATTTATGGCTTAGAAAAGAAATCAACATGCCAATAATAATGCTGTCATTACTACTGTTGGGAATCCAAGAATGTAATCTTGGTAATGGAATATAAGCTTAGTGCTATTTTGTAACATTTAATAACATTTTCTTATTATTTTTATGTCATTGAGAATAAATTTAGTAGCCAAGAATCATAAACTGAACAAGCTGTGTTCATTATTGGTTTTTGTGTCCAGCCCCTCTTCTGTACCAACTCACAGACTTTTAGCTTCATGTGTCTTCTTTCAACTGCTACTGCAGTAACCAGCTTTGCATGGGTTCAGAGTGATTCCACTTGGACAGAACGTGGCAGGGCCTTACTTTAAGGCCATTTCATTGCCTCTCACTTCCCAACCTGGTACTTCCCTGTTGGCATTGAGGTTTAAATCATCTTACTTAGCACCCACAAATGCACAGTCTATAAATTCAGACCAATTAAGTACCAGGAGAGCAAACCTTTGAGCAATGTCTAATAAGAAAAATAGATAAATACTTCTTTCTTCTCAACTTCTATGGTCCTGAGATGCAGTTGATGTGGATTTTCATAGCTTAGTCCTTGACACAAAGCTGTCTAAATTAGTGCCAACTAGTGCAGCAACACATTCTCCAATCAGCTTCCTCTTCCTTATTTTAGTTCCTTTTATACTCTGCCTTTGTTTTAATTTTTGCAACAGTGTCTCACCACTGTAGCACAGGCTGGTCTTGAACTCCTGTTCTCCCTAACTTGGCCTCCCAAGTACTAGGGTTATAGGTGTTCACCACTATGCGTAGCTGCACTCTCTTGACTCCCTTAGTAAAAATATTTGCTCTTAAATCCTTACATCCAAATCTGCTTTCTGTGATACTCAGGGTAAAACATCTGTCCATGTCATATCCTATACTGAGGGGATATGGCCATGTGGATCTCAGATATTCCTTCACTCTTCAGGAGGAGATTGAATAGGGGTGGGCACGGAACAAAGACTGCCAATACACTGACTCAGCCAGTTATTCCACTCACCCTGAGGGGATGGGAATGTGCTCTTTCCTCAATTTTAAATATCTCTTCTGGATTAGGAGAATTTAGCTAAACAAAATGCCAACAATATATATGTATGTAATTTTTTTTGAGATAGCATAGACCTCATATTCAAACCAGCTGATTCACTCATAATTTAGCTCAAGAGTCATCCATTTGTTTTAATAATGGATGAAAAATGGCCTATGCTGGCCTTACTGAGAGATCGTTCTAGTGCAATGTCTTTCTAAGGAATTTTCATATGTATATTTGGTCTAAGAACTTCATTTTTAATTCTGACTTTAAAGTCCATATGTAACTTGTATATAGAGTTGTGAGATGTGAGAAGACTTCTACCAAAAAGAGTAAATATTAAAAGAAAGAGATATGATGTCACCATGAATTGCCTTGTTTTCTCAACACCAGGAAAGGGAAGAAGATATCTTCAACAGAAAGGTATCATAGTTGTTTGGGGACCCAATACTCTTTTAAGTGGAGAAATTTCTTCCTTTCCCTCCTAGTTAGCTCTTGATTTCTATAGCATAGATCTTGTTTAGACTTCATTTTTGCATCCAGGTGAAGCCATTTGAGTGCCAACCATATTCCAGCCCTTGGGCTAAAAGACTTTACATTGTTCATCTCATGAGAAATTCATAACACCATCAAGAATTATCATTATTTCCAATTTACAGACTCAGAAACTAAGACTCTGGTTTTTTGGTCAGCAAGGAGGTGAAGAATCTAGGATTGGCATACAGATAGGTCTAATTATGAAGCCTGGACTCTTTTCAGCACGTAATATCCTGTCTTTAATTTTTGGACTCTGGTCTTATCCATTTCTTGGGGTTGACTTGGAGTTTCTTTTGCAGGCCTAAAGGAGGTCACTTTCCCCATTATAGGAGAGATCTTTCCTGGGATTCCATGTATCATGACTGCCAATTCTTTCCCATAGCATTGCTAAAAGTGGAATCAGCTGGAAGGCTAGAAGAAGGGCACTGCAATGAAATCTCTGCTACCTTTCCTGGGTATCGATTTGAACTTCCTCAAAATTGTTTTTCTTGCAGTTTTGGTGCTATTTAGGTTTGTACTGTTTAGGTAAAGTCTCCATAAGAGAGCGAATGATTTAGTTTTCCTGATGGAAAGTTTAATTTAGCTCTTCACCATGTTGCTTTTAGCTCGTTTGTAGATATAATTATTTACTTAATGAGGATGCATCCTTCCTTTCTGAACACTGCCTTTAAAATGAATTTCCATAGATTTACATAAATTCCCAGGGGGATCACTATAATGTGAGCAAAGAAAGAATTGCCCAGCTGTGCACTGATTTAATGGAATTATGAAGCTTGAGGGTGTGAGTCCTGAAAAATATATCCAAGGGGAATAGTCACTCAAGCTGTTGGAGAAATAATCCCTCAAATGAATTTACCCTCACTTCCATGAAAAGTTATCTCAGAAACCAGCATCAGCCCAGGGTTTTAAAAGAAATCCTAAGAAATGCTTGCGAAAATGCTGTAAATTTCAGAAATCACTCGTTCTGTTTAAGAATGATTATAGCAATTTTTGAATGGAGGGTTTTATCTTAAAGTAGTTTCATTTAAAATGGAGAGAACTATCAAATGTTTCTTTTCTCATGCTGCCAAAACACAAAACTAACAGCATCATCAGATACATCCTTTAAATGTCATAGGAGGTCCCCAGACTTCTCTGGGCTGGAGTTTATTACTGGCAGTCTCTATGTCCTTTATACCTTAGTCCAAGTCAGGAATCAGGAGAGACCTGAGGTGATAGCAGCTTCTGGAGCTCAGGGATTTCATTACCTATCACTCTGAATCTTTCTGTAGATGTTGGTGTTCCAAACAATTACATGGTTTTGTATTCTGTGGCTGGCTCTATAAGTTGGTTATAGTAACGTAATAGTGTGGGAAAGACCTTATATTTCCCCTGGCTTTGAAATATAGCAATGTGAATTATGTTCTTTTCAAGATAATACCTCAGCCTTAGCCAGCTGTCTATAAATGCATATCTTTGGTTTAAGGAGGCTTATTCAAGAATATGAAGGAATTGATACTAATTAATATTCTGTGTTAGAAAAGTGACCACTGATAGTGAGTCAGAGGTTCATCTTTCATATGAATACCTCAGGCAGTTCATCAGTATTTAGTAATATATTCAAAAAAACTTTCTTTGGGGAATGCAGGCAGAGCTATTTTTTCTATGATATCACAAGTGTTTATTACCTATATCAAAGAAAATAGCAATAATAATAACAAAATATTTTGTACATTCATTATGTGCTAGGGTTTTCCTTTGATTACCTCATATAAGCTTCACACCCACATTGTAATGTAGACACTCTGATTGCCGCATTTTACAGATGAGAAAATGGAGGCACAGAAAGGCTAAGCTTGTTTTATAATCATGTGAGAGTGGTAGCCTTGAAAATTTGACTCCAAACTTTACGCTCTTTTTCAAATCAAATTTTTATGTCTTAATTATGATAAAGTGCACATTTCACAACGTTTTCCATTTTATCTTTTTAGTGTACAGTTCAAGGATGTTAAATACATTCACTCTGTTGTGTGACCACTACCACTCTCTATCTTCAGATCTATTTTTAACTTTCAAAACTGAAACTCTGTGACCCTTAAACAGTAACTCCCACTTTCCTTGTCTCTGTAGCCCTGGAAGTCACCGTGGTATTTCCTGACTCTATGAACTTGACTGTTCAAGATACCACATAAAAGTAGAATCATGGAGAATTTGTCCTGTGACTGGTTTATTTCACTTCTTGTTTCCAAAATTCATCCACGTTGGAGCATTTATAAAAACATTTTTTGACCAAATAATATTCTATTGTCTGTGCATGCTGCATTTTATTTGTCTATTCATCCAAAGATGGGCTCTTGGGCTGTATCCACCTTTTGCTGTTGTGAATGACACTGCTGAGAACCATGAGTGTTGAAATTTCTATTTGAGCTCCTATTTTTGATTCTCTGGAATGTATACCCAGAAGTGGCATTGCTAAATGCCATAGTAATTCTAGCCAAGTTATTTTTTTTGAGGAACTGTTATACTCTTTTCTTATTATCTGGACTGTTTTACATTTCCCACCAGCAAAGCACAACAACTTCGCCATTTATTTATTTATTTATTTATTTATTTATTTATTTATTTAGATAAATCTCATCCTAATGGTATCTCATTGTGCTTTTAAGTTGTATTTCCTTAATGACTAGTGGGGTCAAGCATCTTTTTGTGTGTGGACTGGCCATTTATCAGATCTTCTTTTCACCAAATCTTCTTTGGTGAAGCATCCATTTAAGTCTTTTGCTTATTTTTGTTGGGTTTTAATTTGTATTATTGTTTTTTAATATAATTTAATTTTATTTTATTTTGGTGGTCCTAGGGGTTGAACTCAAGGCTTTCACACTTAGTTAACATTCCCAGCTCTTTTTATAATTATTTATTTATTTATTTATTTATTTTGAGATAGGGTGCTAAGTTGACAAGACTGGGTTCAAACTTGGTGTCCTCCTGCTTCAGCTTCTCAGAGGGCTGAGATTACAAGCATGTGCCACCAGGTCTGGTGACATCCTGAATTATTTGGCACTAGTCATGCTTCAGGAGAGTTGTGAATAAATCTCTGCGGTATTAGGGAACGTATAAAAGATGCAGAGAAACCCAGCACATTATATGTGTTTAGCTCATGTTTCTTGATGAAATTTTATTTTTTGTAAGAATTGATAGGAAAAATAATACTAAGTGAACTGTGCGGCATCTCTATGCCCTTTCCCAGGTATTTCCTGGGCATTTACTAGGGAATGGGAAGGTTGTGGAAGAGGTAAGGTGCCTGGTGACAAATCCAGGTAGAGCCATCAATCTCTTCACTGTAGGCACTTTGTCAGGATGCTTTCTGGTAGAAGTTCTACTAAACAGAAAGAGATGAAACAGACCCTCTGTGTAGTCTTCTCCACTGCCTGCCACTGGAAGCTCACTTTCTCTTGGAGCTTAATTAAAATAGAAAGTCGAAGAGAACAAAATAACAAACTTTTCTCTTTCCTTCTTCTCTCTGTCAAAGGCAGCACTGAATTCTGTCCTCTTGGTACTTGGGGTAGGGGATGGATGGAGACTAAGCCCCTACTGTGCTCCTTCATCTGAAGATGTCCTTGGGTGTGACCTATGTTTCAGTTATTGTCCTTTGCTTCTAACTGCATTCCCACTTTTGTTTTCTCTCTGCTTTGTGACTTATCCCCTCTGGTTCTTTCTATTTTAATTTTTGAAATTGGAATACACATAAGATAACTATCCTTTTCTCTGTATTATTAGTGAGTTATTAGTTCCATGCCTAAGGCTCAGGAATTGGGCATAGACAGTATCACAATAACAATTGGTAGAGTATAAAGAATATCTTCCTTTTCATCCAGTATATGAATAAGCCTCCAGCACTCACACCATAGGCACATGCTTACTCTACACTCTGAAACTTCTCTGTGTTTAAGGTAAACATGAAGGACATTTGCAAGTGCAATGGTGACTGTTTCAGAGCTGTCAGGAAGTTTGCGGTCACAAGAGCCTTTTGTAAGCCTCCTCAAAGGCTTCACAGCCACAGCATTAGGTGTAATAGTTTCCTCTCCTTGCAATGGCTTGGGTAATAGGGGAGAGTCATGGCTTGGGTAATAGGGGAGCACCATAATGCTGCTTGATTATGAGGTGGTGTTAGGGGGATAAAGTCAGAAGAGTACAGGAGGGGCTTTGGGACCACCTGACTGTGATGACCAACTCCTAAACTGCGGATCCTGTGTCTCCGATATCATATCTCCTTCTAAGTCAGGGTCACTGTGTCAAATTATCTCCAGATTCCAGATAACTTTATTCTACCTTTCAAGGACATTTCCAGCTTGATTTCAACCCTCTTAGGATCTCTGTTCTAGATCGAAGGTCAAGAAGAACATTGATTTTGCAAGATAATTTTATTAGTCATATGGTGTACTGAGTGCTTACCGCTTTCTCTTTCTTTCTTTCTTTCTTTCTTTCTTTCTTTCTTTCTTTCTTTCTTTCTTTCTTTCTTTCTTTCTTTCTTTTTTTTGGAGCTGGGATTGAACTCGGGACCTTGGGCTTGTGAGAAAGGCGGTGGAACCACTAAGCTAAATCCCCGGCCCTTAGTGCATACCTATTTCATTAAATTCTGATAACCACCCTAGGCAGACTTTCCTATTTTTTTGTTGTTGAGAGGAAATGGGCTGGGAAAGGGGAGTGAATTTGCTTATGGTAACTTGATGGTGGCAGGCAAAGCTTGTAGTCTGAGCAGGTCTTTCTGGGCTCAGAGCTCATCCCCTTCCACTCTGGCTCAGGCTCTTCCCAGTTTTCATTTTCTGGCTATTAATGCTCCTTACTTTTAAACTCTCATTACAGATTTCAGCAAACAAAGGAAAAACAGGGATGCTTCATATGAAACTCATTAACTGAAATTAGAAACAATTACCACCTTTGGGAGGAGAGAGCTGCTGTTCCCTCGGCATTTAGAATGACAACATAAGGCCAGATATAATGCAAACGTTAGCTGATGGTCCTATTCCCATGATAAATGGATCTAGGCACACTCCTCCCTTTGGCAGAATTGTTATCTCTTCCACTAGCACAGTTGACTAGAAGATGTTAGAGGCAGTTTCCTGCTGCTTATGAAAACCACTGGGTGAAAGAATTGCTGCACAGGTGGAGATAATATCATTCAGCCGCAAGGAGGGCAATTTGCAAGAGAATTGCTCCTGCTCATGCTGAGGCCAATGGCTGAGACTTGGCTTCTCAGAAACTACTTCTGGAAACATTTTTTTCTCTCTGCAGCTCATTCGTTGGCTTATTCTTGTTTTTATCAGAATAACGATTTCTTATGCTATGTCAATTTCATGGTATGCTTATTTTTCTGCCAAATCCAGTAATTATGGCAAATTAAAAGCATTACTTATTGAGTTTTAGAAAGAATATGTTTATTGTGCGTTAATTATTCTTGTATAGGCTAATTTGATGCCCAGAAAACCCCACTAGGGTTAGACAATGCCACTGGTTATAGTTTGTGCAATAATTTAGAAAAAGAAAAAGTTATTTTCTTAAATATGGCAAACAAAGACACAGTTATAATCCTTTTCAGGTGATGTTTACAAAATAGAGAGAAAACACTAAAATTTGACCATTCAAAAACTATAGCAGAGGCTCTTGGCATTAGCTTTCCTGGAAAAAGTACAGTCAGATAGAAAGTATTTCACTTAGCACCTGTCCTCAACATCCAGCATTGGAGGTAAAAGGGGTAACCATATACCACTCTTAGAGGTACCAGAAGATGTGGCAAAGGCCCTGCCCTTGAGTTGTAAGGTAGTTCTAAGGTTGGTGCTTTGGGTGGGGAGTGAGCATTATCTTCATTACCATCATAGCAATAATGGCAAGTACCAAGGTTGGAGGTCTTGTTCTGATGCAGTAATTTACTTCATTCTAATGGCAACCTGAGGAAGTAGAAGCTATTTGCACATGACAATACTGAAGAAGAGAGTTAGGCAACTTGTCCAAGATTACACAACTATTAGGTGGGAGAATTGGAATATATATCCAAACAACGATGTCTAAAATTCATCCTCCTAACCACTATCCTACAGTGCAACACGTATTGAGTAGTCCAAGGCACCATATGTTATCCAAGACTGGAGAGATCCCCTAAGGGATATACAGTCCAGTGTACATAGATACAAATTTATCTTCTTCCTGACTTTAGAGGTCATTTAAAAAATTCTGATGGCATGGAAAAGTTTCCCCTATTGCCAGTGATTTTTGTGGCCATTAACTAAGAAGCATAGTTCTCTCCAGGAAGGAAGTGGCCCAATGATGCTCTTTACTTAGGATGAAGTGTTAATATCAGTTGTATCATTTGCTACTTAATGAGTGTTTCCTTAAAGTAAGCATTCTGCTAAGTGCTCATATACAATCTCACAGAATATTCTTCCATAAAGTAGGTACTGTGCTAGGCACTCATGGTCTCATGGAATACAGTACTCTAGGTACTCACATATGGTCCCCTGGAATACTCTTCCACAAAGCAGGTATTGTGTTAGGTACTCTCATGTGATCTCATGGAATGCTCACAACTATATGGCCTAGGTCTTAATTTGAATGGGCCACTACTCCTACCACTATCCCTGCATTTTTGCCCTGAGGTCAGACTTGTTGGTCTTACTCTCAGCATTCTCACCATGTGCTATGAGTCACAGGGAGGCAATGGATACTCCCTTGTTGGTTTTAGGGTCTCAGCTATAAAACATTTCTTCTCATGTAAAACCCAGAAATCACACCCCACACTAAAGCTAGCCTGTTTTTATGAATTTTATGGGGAAAGAAATCAGCTAATTTCCACACTTCCCTGATCCTGTTATTTTTACTATCACACTTCCCTGCATTGCCTTGTTTCAATTAAGGCTGAAAACAATGTGCCAAAATTGCACGAGCATCTATTCTCAGAATGCTCCCTCTCCACCACCAAGAGGTGGCTCTTCCTTGCACTCAGGAGGCTCAGAAGCTCATCACACTTCCTCCAAACTGGGCAAGCTTTGGGAACCAAGCTAAAACTTGAGGTAATTATTTCAATGGAACTTCAAAAGAAATTCAAGTTTTGTCTATTGATGCTTTTTTTTAATTGTAAAAAGTTAGAATTGTGAACTATTAAGTTGAAGATAGAGGGATGAAAATAACTATAATTCATATTTGAATAGCTAAACATTCCATTATAATGCAGCCAGTTCAGTTAGACCTTCTATGAAATTAGGGTAAAAATATACTAATTATGAAGATCCCAATGACCCACCTTCAGCTGTTGTAAAATCTCTCATTCAGGACTTTTTTGTTGTTCTTTTTGGTTGCTGGAGTCTGAACTCAGGACTTTGAGCATGCTAAGCAAGTACTCTACCACTGAGCCATACCCCAGCCCTCGGTATCACACTGGCAATTAAATTTGAAGAAAACTTTTTTGTATCTATCTTGATATATGTAAAATGTCCACACTCAGGAAAAAGATACACAAAAAACAGAATTGAGGGAGAGTACATTCCTATTTTATTCTACACTTTCATGTATTGAAAGTTTTTAAAACACACATACATATTTCTTTTTAAATTTTATAAATACTTCTAAAATTAAAAAAGTATATTGTTCTAGAGTACTGTACTCAAAAGGAAAGGAACTTATACTTCTTTTGTTGAGAGTCAAGAACAGTGCACTCAAGGAATATAAGCCTTTCTTCCTTAAAGGCCTGAACTTTACTTGAACAAATGCCTATATTTGCATAAACAGTTGCTAAAATAATTCTCACATTAAAGCAACCATTATTTACCTGACACAGTACATGACAAATTAGTTTTAGAGTAATTTTATAATTATACTTTTCTGATGCTGTGCCTTTGGCTGCCAAAAGTCAAATCTGCCAATCCAGTGGACACTTGAATATTATCATTATTATTATTATTATTATTATTATTTTTTTGGTACCGGGGATTGAACTTGGGTCCTTGCACTTGCGCAGTAGGCGGCGAAACCACTGACCTAAATCCCCGGCCCTGAATATTATTTTTATAGATAAGCAATGACTAAAAATAGGTGATTTAAAAAGTTTTGTCGTTTTGTTGCATCATCTTTAGACAAATTATAGCTCCAGAATGGATATTATAGAAACGTTTTGATAGAGTACTTTTCTATAGCAGTATTGTGTTGTTTTCATGCAAATGTCAAAAATACCTGGATCATTGACAAAGTTTAAAAGGGAAAAATAGCCTAAAGCTTTTAAAATATTTTAATCAGATCTCTTTCTCATAATTATACAAATGCAAGAACACATGATCTAAAAAAATAAAAGCAGTTGTTAAGTGTAAAAGTTCCTGGTCTTTCTGCCAATGTTGGGAGACAGCTTTAATTACGAAGAAATGAAGTTTACCTTCATAGCATCTGTTCGCCTTTCTGTTCCCTTTCTATAGCTAGTGTTTCTGGTTCTAGGGTATTTATGCATCCATGCTCTCTTTTGAAATGCCTCTGATAGTCTCATTTCCACCTAGATGCTCATGTGGTATAGCATGTTTTCTTCCCAGGGAATGCATTTATAAGTCAAAGGAATAAATCTCTAATGACTGAATATTGAACATCAAGAAACAGGAGAAAACTGGGAGATCATTTCCCAATGCCTCAGGAGAAATAAAATGCATATTTCTTAGAGCCTTCTTCACCTGTTCTGGATTTTTCCACAAAATATGTTTTGATAGTAGTATTAGAAAAAGAATATGGGTTGGAGGGGTCCTCTATGTATTACATTCTGGTAGCAACATATTTTGATATTCTCTTTGTTTCTTTTATTTTTGCTAATGCCATTATCACCATTTTAAAATTCAGGTATTAAGCTCTGATAATTTAGAATTAATCTGAATTTAATGAAAAAACAAATAGCTCCAAGAATATTTGATTTAATATCTTAGTTTTAAAACATTCAAAAACTTGGACTCAATAAATTATCTCTTTGAAATAGTAAATAGTATATACAATAGCAAAAATTTATTTATTTATTGAATGCTTCAAATGTGCCTAAGACAGTTTCCCTTCATGTATTATACTTTTATATTTGCAAGAATACTCCATTGCAGAAACTAATTTCTTCCTTTTAAAGAGAAAGAAGAGAGGTTGAGGAAGCCCAGATCATTGGTTTAATGGTCAAAGTAGGAAGTGGCAGAATCAGAATTTATACTTGGTTCTGTTTCATTCCACCGCCCTTGTTCTGCATCATTACACTCTGGATCTGTTTATATGACTTGCCCGTCTTTGTTAAGTGCCGACTGTGTACCAGACTCTGGCCTTAGATATGCATGTACCATTTAATCATGCTGAAGTAGCCTATTCAATTTTACACAGTTTAGAAGTGGAAGAGCTGGGGCTCAGATCCAGTGATCTCAAATTTCAGGTCCCATGATCTCAAATTGAGTAGTACCTCTACTACATGCAGCTAATCTCTCAATCAAGCCAAGTATGTTATAAAATAGAATTCTTGAGATTGGCTGTTCAGTGACAATCCCCCCAAACTCCTCAGGAATGCCAAAGGAAGTATATAATTCACTATTTTGCACTTATTGTGTCAGGCATTAATTTAAAATCATGATTAAACTTTAAGCTACTTCATATCTAAGTTAAACGATATCTAACCTGTATTTTATAGCACCTTAGAAGCAGTTATTTTGTTTTTACCTCCTTGAAATTGATAGAACTACAAGTGAATTACTTTATTGATTAAAATGATATACTGGACGTTAAAGTTGAGCTGTTTAGGGTATTTTGAATAAAGGATAAGGAGCAGGAATATTCTTGTGCAATGCTATGAGTGAGAAGTCGTTCTATGAAAAGGAAAAAAGATTTAAGAAAAGGGGTGTCATTTTTTTTGACTAAGAAACTAGCTGAGTATAGCTGTAGAGAGAGAATAAAAATATTATAATAGGAGCAGATTGGTGACCAAAAATATCTTAGGTAGATCATTATGATGACACTCATTCTCAGACTGGAAGACTGATAGCAACTCCAAGACATGAAGCTTTCACATAATTGTATCTTTTTAAAGTTCCGTTTTTCTTTTTCTTTTATATTTTGCCTCCTTTGTCCTCAGTTATTCACTACCACTTTCCCAGCAGCCTGAGCAAGAGCTCCCACCTCCAGCCCACTCATTCCCAAGCTGCTGTGCTCTACTATGCTATATAGCAGTGAGGGTGAACCTGTTAGAGCTTTCAATGATACAAACAGCGCACTACAGCATGCGTGCCACAAGTTCGCAACCACCACAGTATACTTACGAACGGATGGTCTCCAGCAGCCCTGGGTAAACCGTGGGAGCTCTAGATGGGAGGAGTCAATAAAACTCACCTAGAGGAGGGACTCCTGTTCAGGACAGAAGTAATGGAACATGAGATTTCTGATGATTTGATTGTTCAGATTAATTATATTCCATGACACACTGATCATTTAAGCAATCACACTTCCTAATGTAATTTATTTTTTAATTAAGTTTATTGGTACATTTTATGTATACATAACAATTGCATTCATCATAGGGAATTTGTACCTGTACATGATCTCCTCGTTATATTTATTTATTTATTTATTTATTTATTTATTTATTTATTTGGTACTGGGGATTGAACTTGGGACCTTGTGCTTGCAAGGCAGGTGCCAGAAGCACTGAGCTAAATCCCCGGCCCTGTACCTGTACATGATATATCTTGGCTCTTATTTTCTCCCATTCCCCTTTCCTCCCTGCAACCCCTCCAACCTTCCTAGTTACAAAAGTTTTGTTTCCATTTTTTCCTTCTTTTCTTATTTTTTTCTTTCCCTTCCTTCCTCCCCCGCCAGTTCCCCTTCCCATTTGAACGTTTTCTTCCTATTTCACAATATCTATTAAACATTTTGGTCCCCATTTACATTTTCAGTTTCTCATACCAAAAAAATGCAATATTTACCCATGTCCAATTTATTTCATTTAAGAGTATGGTCTCAAGGTGCACCCATTTAAGCTGTAAAGATCTCAAGTTTTTCTTTCTTTATGGCCAAATAGTACTCCATTGTATTAAAAAAACATATCTTCTAAATCCATGCATGAGTTAATGAGCATTTGGGCTGTTTCCAAGATTTAGCTATTACTAACTTCCTAGTGCAATTTAAAATGTAGTAGCCATTGTGCTAATTTCTTAGGGTTCTCATAACCAATACCAGATACTGAATGACTTAAAACAACAGCTGGAGAGGCTACAAGATCAAAATCATTTTTTCATCAAGGCCATGGTTTCTCAGTGATCCCTGGCATCCCTCCTCATCATGTCTGTGTGCCCCCTCTTCCCTTCTAATAAGAGCACCATCACTGGATTTGATGTACCCAACTAAGTACATTCTGAAATTCCATGAAGACATGAATTTGGGCACACTAATGGACCCACTGCAGTGTGTTGGTCTAGGTCAGGCATTTGCTTGACACTCCAGACAGAATGGAAAGGAAAACCTAACGTGATTTCTGTCCTTATGGATAGTATAGTCTAGCACAGGAATTAGGTATTCATTAAACTGTATTAGCAAGATTGTTTAATATTCTAAAGAACATAGAGCAGAAGAAGTTGTGTCAGGAAGTTGAAAAAGCTTTCCTGGACAGTGAAGCTTAGACTGAAATAGGAAAGATGAATTTGGGATAATTAAGGTAAAGAGGAGAGGGAAGACTGTTTCAGGAAGAGGAAATAATGGATGTAAGTGACCCATGATGAGAAGGAGTACATTTAAGAAAGAAGAAAGTAAAGAAGGAAGACACGAAGAATTAAAAATCAGATTATTCCTAAACTGTGGTCTTTAAACACCATATACATACTATACTACTAAAAGAAGCTAGGGTACTTTGGTGAAATGTCTGGATCCTGGTTTAGAATGGGTAATAGTCTAGATAACTACCTTGTTACACAAAAGAGTGAGGAAATCAACAAAGACTACTGGTATTGTATCAAAAAGACTGAAGAGTCAATTTGAAAAAGCCCCTACTGGCCAAAGATGGGACAATTTGAACATCAATAGGTAATCAATGAAATGGGTTAAAATAGATCGCATGTTAAAATCTGTGAGTATAAAATGATATTTAAAACTTCATTTTTGAATTTTGCAGGGTATTAGCGAACCCACTCATTATTCAGAAAAACTAATAAATACAAGGGAAAAAATCAAGCATTTAACTTGCTTTTCCTGTATGAACTCTCTTCAGAATAACCCCAGAATTGAAGATTTCTCTCCATAATTATGACAGCTAATATATGAAGAAGAAATTACAAATGTCACCAGATTTTAAACCCCTGAATACACAAAATTCCATGATAAAGATGCAGTCAGAAGAATCTTAGAATATTATGAATCCTGCAAGAATAGTCTGGTTTTCTTATCAAATGAGAAAAATATGGTGGAGTGACCTTTCAATGAAAAGGGATGTATCAAACAAATACAGTGTAGGGATTGTGTTTAGATCCATATTCAAAACAACCCAGAGGTAAAAAAACCCCAAACATAAGATGATAAAGAGAAAGTTAGACACAGTCTGGGTTGTTGATGATGTTAAGAGAATATTATTTTCTCTTGGGGAGGCTCAAGGACACTGTTTTGATTACATTAAAAAATTCTTATCTTTTCGACATGTATACCGAAATATTTTTGAGTGAAATATATAATAACAGATTTGCCTCAAAATATTCCAGTTGTGAGGAAGGGTATAAGCAGATGGGAGACGAGGTGAAAAAAACAAGCTCTCTCTGTTGAGTTTTGTAGCCAGGTGTCAGGTGCACAAGGAAATCATACTCTTATATTTTATTCTCTACATGTTTTTCAATAAAAAGTAAAAGAAGAAAAAAGCCAATTAAGTTGCAGAAAAAGAACTCTCCTTCGGGAAAGCTTGCTTCTCTTCTGTGTACCACAAGCACCTCTGGCGCTTGACTCTAGGTAACGCTTGCTGCCTCTAGCATGGTCGCCAAGGTAACCACTTTGTTGTGTCTCCAGGCAGAGATCATGGCAGAGTTATGAGGTCAGGATCCCTTGAGATGTTTTAAGTGTTGAATTACCAACCACCACACAAAAACTGTGAAAGCAGATGAAGACCACAAGAAACTGAAGAAAACTCTATACCTTTTTCCATTTTTAAAAGAACCAACTTACATGCTTCCTAAAGGAAAGACAATAGAGAAATCCAGGAATTGATGTACATGGCATACTTAAAAATAAGAGGCCATATTTCTTTTTGCCCTTTTTCAGGCTAAAAAGAAAATTCAATAATTTCAAAATTTACTATGTGCTTACAAAAAATCATTGTATAAATACTTTTTATTTCAATACTGGGGATTGAAGATGGAATCCAGGGCCTTCACACAGAGCTACATCCCCCCTCTTTTTTATTTTTTAATTTTAGACCAAGTCTCACTATTTGCCCAGACTGGGCAATCCTCCTACCACAGCTTCCCAGAGTGATGGGATTTCAGGTGTGTGTGACCTTTGAAAGAGCAATCAGTGCTTGCTTATAACATTGCCTCTATCATTTTGGAAGTCTTCATTTGAAATTAATGGCTACTTAAAACCTTAGTCAAATTAGAATTTTAAATCATTTGAGTTCCTTTTACATTGTTTGATGAATCATTAAGAAATTAGATTTATTATCATTTTAGAGTCTATCAGAAAAACCTTTTACTAAAAAAATAATCCCTTATGGGTTTGTACACACTGCTACTGCATAGGTGGGAAGATGATAAAAAAAATTAGTATCTATTCATTATTAAATATATTAAGCACACATGGAAAATAAAAATGAAATAAAATCATAAATTTATAAACTAAGTTACACTGTCAATATAGACACCTTTATAAAGTTTAACCTGAGGAAATTGTCAAGAAAATAAATATGCTGACAACATTCAAATATGTCTCTAGCTTTAACTTTCCTCTTGAGCTCTAAAATGACAAATTGACTTCTGGACATTTCCACGTGGATGACCTTCCAAGAAGCAACTAAAAATCATTAGGCTTAATTGAGTTCAATTCAACATTTATTTATTGAACTCCTTTTAGAAGATGTGTTGGAAGCTAGGAATATAAAGATAACTAAGATCCAGCCTTTGATCCACAGAGGTCACAAATGTAACACAATTATTTTTCCACTAAAAATTTCACTTTCTTTTGAGTTCCATATCTTTGAGGATGGCAACATACAGTCCCCAAAGCTAGAAACATGGGAATAATCATCACATTGGGATTCAACCTATTTCCAATTATTTTAAATTCTACTTCTAAAAGTTCTCTGCTTCTGTGCCCTCCCTTTCAGTCCTTCTGTTATGGACTAGTCCTGCATCTTGTCATCATTCTTCCACAAGAACGTCCTAACTGGTTTCTCTGCTTTCAAATTGTCCCCTTTCCTCCATGTCCACCCATCACCTTCACCACTAAAGTTGCTTCATGAAATAGAGATAGGGTTCTATCACTCTCCTGCTTTAAAACCATTTTTAAATTCATTGTGTCCTTTTGAAATCTCCAATGCTTTCTCCTGAGGTCACATGCAACCCTACAGCAGACATGCACACCATGTAAGGGAGATAAGACCAATGGGGAACAACAAAGGAGATCCCACAAGCTACCTGACCAGCAGAACTACTGAGCATCTGTCCTGGGGGGATGCGGGCTGAGTATTGCCTAAACTTCCACTCCTCCCTCCATCAGAAACTAGAAATCATGGTTTTTAATTGAAGTCTTTCAGTTTAAAATAGTGGCTTATATTTAATTGACACCACTTTGTGGGCCAGTTTGTGTCCTCAGGTTTTTGCTTTGACTCTCTGGTCATTTATTTATTTTTAAAGCATTATTTTATTGGTACATTTTAGGTATACAATATAATGACGTTCATCATTGGAAATTTGCCCCTTTACATAATCTCTCTTGGCTCTTATTTTTCCCCCTTCCCCTGCCCTCTCTTCAACCCCTCTATCCCTCCTTATTTACAAAGACTTTGTTTCCATTTTTTAATTTTTATCATATTGATTCCCTTCCCTTCTTTCCTTTCCCCTACACCTCCCACTTCCCCTTCCCCTTTGCCCCTTTTCTTCCTATTTCACATTATTATACCTTTTAGTCCTTATTTACACTTTCAGTTTCTCACACTAGAGAAACTATTCAGTATTTACACGTGTCCTGTTTATTTCACTTAAGAGTATAGCCTCAATGTGTATCCACTTAGCTATAAATGTCTCTAATTCCTCATTTTTTATGGCTGAGTAGTACTCCATTTTATTTAAAAGAAAACCACATTTTCTTCATCCAGTCTCCAGTTGATGGTTATTTGGGCTGTTTCCAAATTTTAGCTATTATGCATTGTGCTGCTATGAACATGGGTGGACATACATCACTGGGGTGGTATGATTCTTTTAATTCTTTGGGGAAGATCCCCAGCAGGGGAATAGCTGGGTCAAATGGGACTTCCAGTCCTAGTTCTTTGAGGTATCTCCATACTGATTTCCATAGTGGTTGCACCAGACTACACTCCCACCAGCAGTGTGCAGTGTTCCTCTTTCCCCACAGCCCCGCCAGCATTTGTTATTCGTTGATTTCATGATAGCAGCCATTCTTTCTAGGGTGAAGTGGAAGCTCAGTGTTGTTTTTAGAATGACGAGCGATGTTGAACATTTTTTCATATGTTTATTTGCTATTTCTACTTCTTTGTCTGAGAAATGTCTGTTCATTCAGATGCCCATTTTTGGATTGGGTCTTTAAATTTGGGAGGCTTGATTTTTTAAAGTTCTTTATAGATTCCAGATAGTAGAACTTTGTCTGAGGAACAGCAGGTGAAAATTTTTTCCCACACTATGGGTTGTCTCTTCACACTGCTGGTGGTTTCTCTTGCTGTGCAGAAGCTTTTTAATAAGAAGAGATCCCATTTGTTGATTGTTTGTGCTAGTTCACGGGCAACTGAGGTTTTGTTCATAAAAATCTTTTCCTACACCAATGTCTTCAAGAGTTCTACCTAACCTCTGTTCCAGGTGATTTAGCATTTCTATTTTAATATTTAGATCTTTAATCCATTTCAATTTTAGTTTAGTGCAGGGTGAGAGATATAGGTCTAGTTTTATTCTTTGACAAGTTGAAACCCAATATTTCCAGCACCATTTATTAAAGAGGCTATCTTTCCTCCAGTGAGGGTGTTTGGCTCCTTTATTGAAGACGAGATAGCTGAGTGTGTCTGGAGTTATTTCTGCAACTTCTAATCTGTTCCACTGTTCCTCAGGTCTGTTTCTTTGCCAGTACCATGCTGTTTTTATCAGAGTAGCTTTGTAGTAGTTTCAAGTTGGGGATTATGATACCTCATGTCTCTATTACCTTGAATTGCTTTTGCTATTCTGGGTCTCTTCTTGTTCCAATTTTTGGATGTTTTTCTCAAGGTCTGTGAAGTATGCTGCTGGGATTTCAATTGGGATTGCATTGAATCTACATAGCAGTTTTGAAGTATGGCCATTTTCACTATGTTGATCCTTCCTACCCAGGAGCAAGGGATGTCTTTCCATTTTCTGATATCATCTTCAATCTCTCTTTTCAGAGTGCTGTAGTTTTCAGAGAAGAGGTCTTTGATTTCTTTTGTTAGATTGATTCCTAGGTATTTCAATTTTTTGGACGCTATTGTGAAAGGAATTGTTTGCCCCATTTCTGTCTCAGTGAGTCTGTTGTTCGTGTAGAAGAAAGCTATTGATTTTTGTGTGTTGACTTTGTATCCAGCTATTCTACTGAATTTGGTTATTAAGTGTAGAAGACTTTTGGTGGAGTTCTTGGGATCTTCTATATACAGTATCATGTCATCTGCAAATAGTGACAATTTGACTTCTTCATTACCTATCATTTTTCCTTTTATTTCTTTCTCTTGTCTAACTGCCATGGCTAATGTTTCCAGAACTATATTGAACAAGAGTGGTGATAGTGGACATCCTTGTCTTGTTCCTGATTTTAGTGTGAAGGATTTCAGTTTTTGACCATTTAGCATGATATTGGCTGTTGGCTTTTCATAGATGGCTTTTATCAGATTGAGGTAGTGGCCGTCTATTCTGAGTTTTTATAGGGTTTTTATCATATATGTGTGTTGGATTTTGTCAAATGCTTTTTCTGCATCTATGGAGATGATCATATGGTTTTTGTCCTTGGCTCTATTGATATAGTGTATTACATTGATTGATTTGCATATGTTGAACCGTCCCTGCATCCCTGGGATGAATCCCACTTGGTCAGGGTGTATGACCTTCTCGATGATCTTCTGCATTCTGTTTGCCAGTGTCTTATTGAGGATTTTTACATCTGTGTTCATTAGTGATATTGGCCTATAATGCTCTTTTTCGGTTGGGTCTTTCTCTGCTTTGGGGAATCAAGGTGATACTTGCTTCCTGGAATGAATTTGGGAGTATTGGTTCCCTTTCAATTTCATTGAAGAGGTTAAACAGTAGTGGCAGTAGTTCCTCTCTAAATGTCTTGTAGAATTCAGCAGTGAAGCCATCAGGACCTGGGCTTTTCTTACTTGGTAAGGTTTTTTTAATTTTTTGGTACCGGGGATTGAACTCATGACCTTGCGCTTGCAAGGCAGGTGGCAGAACCACTGAGCTAAATCCCTGGCCCAGTAAGTTTTTAATTATGTTTTCAATTTCATTGATTGATATTGAGTTGTATAGAATTTTTAAGTCTTCTTTGTTCAACTTTGATAATTCATACATATCTAGGAATCTGTCCATTTCTTCTGTATTTTACATCTTATTGGAGTATAGTTTCTCAAAGTACGTTTTGATGATCCTCTGGATTTCTGCTGGGTCCATTTTAATTTCACCGTTTTCATTCCTAATTGCATGGATTTGGGCCTTTTCCTTTTTCTGATAAGGTTGGCTAAGGGTTTGCAATTTTGTTTATTCTTTCAAAGAAGCAACACTTGGCTTCATTAATTTTTTGTATTGTTCTCTTAGTCTCCATGCATTGATTTCTGCTCTGATCTTTATAATTTCCTCCCTTGTATGAGCTTTGGGTTTGTCCTGCTCTTCTTTTTCTAGAAGCTTGAAGTTCACCATCAGGTTGTTTAGTTGGGCTCACTCTGTTTTCCTAATATGAGTATTCACTTCTATGAATTTCCCTCGTAAGAGTGCTTTCATTGTGTCCCATAGATTCTGATATGTTGTATTGTCACTGTCATTTATTTGAAGGAACTGTGTGATTTCTTCTTTAATTTCCTCTGTGACCCATTGGTTATTCAGAAGTGTGTTGTTCAATTTCCATGTGTTTATGAAATTTTTCGAGTTTCTTTTGCTATGGATCTCCAATTTCATCACACTATGGTCTGATAATATACAGGAGATAACTTCAATTCCTTTGCACTTACTTAAACATGTTCTATGAGCGAGTATGTGGTCTATTTTGGAGAACGACCTGTGTGTAGCTGAAAAAAATGTGTATTCTGATTTTGCGGGGTGGAACACTCTGTAAACATCTGTTAGGTTCATATGTTCAAGAGTTTGATTGAGTTCTAGTATTTCATTACTTATTTTTTGTCTAGTTGATCTATCTATTTGTGACAGTGGGATATTGAGATCCCCCACTACTATTGTATTAGTGCATGTATGACTTTTCATGTCCATTAATATTTGTTTTATATAATTGGGTGCACTAGTGTTTAGTGCATATAAGTTTATGATTGTCATCTCTTCCTGTTGGATTTTTCCCTTTACAAGGACATAGTGTCCTTCTTTGTCACTCTTTTTTGTTTTGTTTTGTTTTTTTGGCATGGGGGATCAAACTCGGGCCCTTGCGCTTGCACAGCAGGCAGTGAAACCTCTCAGCTAAATCCCCAGCCATTTCTTTGTCACTTTTTTGTCTGTTTGTTTTGGTACCTGGGATTGAACTCAGGTCCTTGCGCTTGTGCAGCAGGCAGAGAAACCACTGAGCTAAATCCCTGGCCTTCTTTGTCACTCTTAATCAATGTTGGTTTGAAATATACTTGATTTGCAAAGAGGATAGCTATTCCTGTTTTTTTTTTTTTTTTTGGTTCCTGTCTTGTGGAATATTGTTTTCCACCCTTTAAATTTCATTCTATGAGTTTATTTTTGAATTAAATTTGTTTCTTGTATGCAGCATATTGTTGGATTTTGCTTCTTGACCCATTCTGACAGTCTATTTCTTTTGATTAGTGAATTGAGACCATTAACATTGGTGGTTATAACTGATATGTATTGATTTATCATTGTCATGACTTTTTCTTTTTGTTGGATTCTCCCCCTCTACATTTAACTTCTTGTCATGCCTGATGGATTTATTCTCCTGTGTTTTCTGGGGTTGGGATCCTCATTGTCTTTTCCTAGGATATTTTCTAAAATGTTTTAGAGGGCTGGTTTGGTATTCATGAAGTACCTAAGGTGCTCTTTTTCATGAAAGTATCTTATTTCTCCATCAATTTTGGAAGATAGTTTTGCAGGGTACATCAATCTAGGTTGGAGGCTGTTTTCCTTTAGGGCTTGGAATAGGTCACTCCAAGCTCTTCTTGCCTTGAGGGTTTGTGTTGAGAAGTCTGCTGTGATTCTGATGGGCTTTCCTTTGTATGTGATTTGTTTCTTTTCTCTACCTGCTCGTAGAGCTTTGTTTCTCTGTTGGGTTTCTAGAATCTTAACAATTATTTGCCTATGTGTAGATATTTTTTGACCATGGCTAGTTGGAGTCCAATATGCCTTCCTTATCTCTATGTCAAGTTCTTTTCCCCTACTTGGGAAGTTTTCTGCTACTACTTCTGTGAACAGTTTTTTTTATGTTGTCTGCACTCTCTCCTGTTTCTTCGTTGACTTCAATCAGTCTTATGTTATTCTTCTTTGCATCATCTAGCAGCTGCTGAGTTGATTTCTCGTGGCCCCTTACAATTTTGAAACAATTTTTATTTTCCTGGTCACTAATTGCAATCTTATCTTCTGTATCTGAAATTATGTCCTCACATTGGCTCATTCTGCTGTGCCGACTTTTGATGGAGTTTTTAATCTCCTGGAAATCTGTTTTCATCTGCTTTTAGGATTTCATTTGTTTCCTATGTTGGGATTCCATCATGTTCCTCAGCTCCTCTCTGTATTTATTAATCATGTCTTGCACTATGGTCACAATCTCTGCTGTTATCTGAGAAATTATTTCTGATTTCATTTTTCCCAGATCCTCTTTTGTTGCCAGTTCAGGGAGTCCAGGTGGTTGAGTATCAGAATGTTCCATCTCATTTCCCTTAGGGGTTGCTGTAGGTGATCTGGAAGTCTGGTTTTGAGACTTGTTTATGTGCCTTCTCATTTTGATGCGGGGTGGAGGGGGGTTGGGGGTGTGTGCTGCTGGAACCCACATGGCTCAACTCCTCTGCACTGGGAGCAGTGGTATGGCAGCCTGAAACTCCTTCCTCTGTGCTGGGAGTGATGGTAGGGCAGCCCAGAAGCCCCTACACCTCTTCACTGGGAGCTGTGGTGTGGCAGCCCGGGAGCCCCTTCCTCTGCACCCCTCTGGTCATTTATGAGCAGCACAAACTCCTATTCATTTATGGGAACAGTGATCAAATGTCCTTTAATCTCTGAATTGTCTAATATTCCTCAAAATTAATACTACTCTAAACATCTATAAACTTTGACTGCATTCACATTTAATAATAAGTGTAATGAGATTGATTTATAGGATAGATTCTTATTTATTATAATAAGAGATATTTTACTGGAGAAAAAATCTGTCAATATCAAAACAAAAGAAAAACTTTGATTTTCTCAACTTGATTAAAATGTAAAATCTAATGAACAAACGAAAGCTTCAGAATAGATATTTTGGAAAAGCAACAGTTTGAAATAGGGTTATTAAGGGGTTCCATTTATCTTATCAGAGTGAATCCTTGCTTCAAATTCCCTGACTTTGCCAAGCACGCTGCAATACTGATTAAGGCATAAGAAGACAAAGCAGAGAGACACACCTGGACTCTTGAACAAAACAGATGGTGCCAAGGAGTGGAAGTGACAAAAACGTAAGGCGAGGGTGAGGCTTACCTCAGGGCAGGCTTGTCTCCTGTGAGGATTCATGCTCTGGAAGAGTGAAGGAGGCCAAGGTACAGTGGACCTTCTGCATCTATCACTGCCACATTATGCTTAGCACAAATTGGAGACTATACCCAGGGATGACCACACTTTGCACACAATGGAGAACCATCAATAGCTTCATGGCTTGAACATGAGGGAGAGAAGAAAATGCAAGTATTTCAAACATATAAAAACTAAGACAGTTTATTCTGCCAATAACAACAACAAATAGCAAAGATGTCTGTTAAAGAAAAGTGAATCACAGTTTAGACATAGGATATAGAACACAATGAGCACAGAAATTGGTAAATATATATGGTAAATATAATTCACTGATATAAAATAACTATTGACAAAAATGATAAAACTAAAATCTTTAAACAAGATGGTCAGAGTGGTCTTAATTTTCTTTATGTAACTAAGGTAAACTCAGGAGAAGTGAAATAATGATTTTGTTTAAATAGTATAGGTAAATTTAAAATGTGATGATAAACAACTAAAATTGGAACATCAACTAAAAAGCTTGTAAAATAATGGAACAACAAATTTTAAAAATTATATATGCAATGGAAGTCAGAAGAAAAGGTAAACAATTAAGCCAAAAGATGATAAATTGAAAACAAATTAAAATGGTATATGTAAGTTTAAATACATTACTTTTATAATAGATGCAGATAGACTAGAGTCTATTAAAATAAAGTTTATTAAAGTAGAATTTAAAATTTTTCTACTTGTTATTTATGAGATATCTAAAAGCTATATAAACAAGGTGAAGATAATAGCAACAAAAGAAAAACATTATGAAAATACCACCCTAAAGAAAGCAATGTTAATACAGACAAAAGTAGAATTTAAGGCAAGGATATTAGTAATGAAACATGACTATAAATGATGATAAAAATAAGCACTACATCAAGAAGATGGTCATGAACTTGTACAGCTCTGAACAACAAAGTACAAACTGAATGGAAATGAGGAAATGAAAAATTCACAGTTACACTAGATTATTTAGTTACTTCTATTATTTATATAGAGGAAATGAAAAATTTACAGTTACATTAGATTTTTTACAGTTACTTCTATTATTTATATATACTTGTTTTTATTCAATACCAAATGTTATATTTTATTTCTTTTTTTATTTATTAAGTTTATTGGTATATTTTAGGTATACAATATAGTGACATTCATCATGGGGAATTTGTACCCTTACATGATATATCTTGGTTCTTATTTTTTCCCCATTTCCTCTGCCCTCCCTTCTACCCCTGCACCCATCCCTATTTATAAAGACTTTGTTTCTGTTTTTTACTTTTCTCATATTTATTCCTTTCCCTTCTTTCCTTCCCCTCCCACTTCTCCTTCCTTATATATACTTCTATGAGAATATTTACATATATTTTTATTTACATATACTTCAATATTCAATATTAAAAATGAGACAGTCTTCTCAAATTAACACTGAATGTTTATAAAAATCAACCATGAATTAAGGCATAGAACAAAGAAGCATCTACAAAGTTTTAAAAAACTAATAACTAGAATCTCTATGCCAAATGTAGCTATAGTCAAAACAAGAGAGAATAATTTTAGAGATCTGTGTAAAAATATTTTGGCCTCTTTGCATAGGGCAAAAAAAAAAAAATTTTTTTTGGCCTGTTTAGAAGTAATACAGTGTAAAGGGAGGAGCCCAGCATTTATTTTCCACTTTGGACCAACGTCATTTACTGATTATAAATACAATCTCTGTGTGCACTATTCTCACAAGCATTTCAGACTTTATCAAACTTGATGTTAGGCTCTATTAATAAAACTCTACAAAATTAATTTAGCATTGAAGTTCTATGATATGTTTTAATGGGCTAGTTTCTCTTTATTTTTCATTGTTAAACTTTTTGAAAAAGTATATTTTTCCTGGTTAACTTCATATTTTTTAAAGTTTCAAAAATTTAATTTAATTTTAAATTCAACTGCAAGGAATCTTTAGATTAATTTAATAATAGCTAGTATTTTTACAATACAAAACTTTCCTGTCAAAGAACAAAACCTGTGTTTCAATGTAGTTGAGTATATTTAGTTCCTTAGCGGCATTTTAATATTTTCAAAACTATAGCTCATATGTATTTCTTGTTAACTGATTGATTCCTAGATATTTTATATTTTTGGTTACTGTTATTACTGGCCTCTTTTCTCTTATTTTTTTTTTCATGTTTTTGCATTTAGATAATTACTGGTTCTATAATATGTTGTATATCTATTGCAAACTGACTTTGTAAGAAGGCATATTATTTAATTCTCTAATTATTTCTCATCTTTTCAGTTGATTCTCTTGGCTTTTCCAGGACTATAATAATGCCATCTCTAATAATGAAAAAAAGTCCTTCTCTTTTCATATGTATTTAGGCTCTTATTTCATGCTCTTCCCTCACTGCACTGATTTGTTACCACCAGAAAATAATGTTTGATGAAGTTAGGTAGTAGTGGTGATGGTGACCCTTCTCTTGCTCCTGACTTTAGCAAGAATCCTTCTACTTATTCATAATTAAACACTCCCTGCTCCTAGCCAGTCAATAACCAAGGAAAGCAAATGAAACATTAAAAATCCAAAATTAGAATTTTGATCAAGTAAAACCATACTTATCTATTATATCAAAACATGCAAATAGTATAAACTCACCTGATCCAAATTTGTTTTCAGATTGGACTTGATGCAAAAGGCACCGGGGATTTAGCCCAGTGGTTTTGCCACCTGCTGTGAAAGCACAAGGACCTGAGTTCAATCTCCCGTACCAAAAAGAAAATAAAGTAACTCAGAAAAGTTCAGATGACAAATGAAAAATGGAGGTAAATGCAGAGAGAAAGAAAGAGTGCTATCCAGGATGATCGAGACACCAGTGTTAAATGAAACAAAGAAATATATTTTAAGAATAATAAGGGGTGAAATCCACAAATGGATGTGATTGCTTTACATTTTATGCAATAAACCCTAACAAAATGGGAAACCAAAACTGATACCCAGCTAACACTGTATGTGTATCCTATCCCACCATCAGAAAAAAACAACAACTTTTTTAGATTCACCATAAACATTTAGAACACTTGTTAAGAAGAAAAGCCTGTAAACCTTTTCCGGTATTTCTTTCTCCATGAAAGAGAAGCTTTATCTCTGACATCTGAAGATACGCACCAATTTTTGTAGATAGTTATGTGAAGGAAAATATTCTCTTATCACCAAGGTGAAACATGAGCAAACTAAATTTCTGAGTATTTTTTATTCCTTCAAATATTGGCTATACCCTTTACTCAAGAATCCCAGTTCTTCTGAAGCCTGGATTCCCCTATTTTATTACCAATAAAAATATGATTCTCAATGTTCAAATTTTTCTCTGAATTTTCCTTCACTGTAACATCGAGATATATCAAGCATAAAATGCAAGAAATGTAAGGAGAAATGGACAGAAGTACAATGATGGTATAACATTAACTCACTTTTTTGACCTATGACAAATCAGGGAGATAAAAATGAACAAGGGTATGTAACATTGGACAAATATGATTACATCCATACTGAGGATATGCATAAATTCATTTCTTATTGACTGTCAGTGTTGATGACTCACAGAGAAAAATGAAGATATCAGTGCACTTAAACTTTCTTCTTTATTTGTAGTTGTTTGTTTTATTGCTATTCAATTATTTAAATTTGGCATTTTCTTCCATAGTTTCATTTCCCATAGTGCTCACCACTGATCCTTTTCTCATGGACTCTCCAGGCATCTCTTATTTGGCTACCAAGCATGTCCTTTTATGTCAAGAAGCTCTTGTAGTTTCTCTCTCCTCTATGTTCTCAGATGTTTGAAAGTGTCTGTGTGAGGCTGTAGAGTACAGTTGTTGAGAGCTTATACAATTTTCTGTAAGCAGACTGCTTAGATTAGAATCTAGCTTTGCCATTCCCTGTATGACCTTGAGCAGTGGTTCTGCTTGTTTTCTTATATTTAAAAGACAAATATTTATCTGTGATCTTTATTCCATTTGCCGGTCCTCTGCATGGCCAGTCTCTACTCTCGTCTTATTCTGTCACTGAGACTGACCTCTGCTTCCTACATCATCTGGGCTTGCTATCTCACTGGCTAGACTTACCAAGGGAAGCACTTGCAGGAAATCAGAGGGTGGCAGAGGGGGAAGGGTGCTCTTCCCCTGCTTCCCCTCCCTTTGGGAGCACATCTTGAGGAGTAGCTGCAGCCCTGGTTCAACAGTCTCTACATGTGGCTGCTTCTCCACAGAGAGTTAACCCACACTGTGGCCAAGGGGAGAACTAAATTCGCTCCCAGGAAGAAACAGTAAATGGGCCAAAGGAACTACTATTGCTTTTCAGTGTATTAGAGAAGCAGAAACCTAAAGAAGATTTCAAAGAATGGATTCTTAGACTTTAAACCAGGGATTGGCAAATTTATTTTGTGGCTCAATGGCCAGCTTCCTGTTTTTCTACAGCTTGACACTTAAGAATATTTTTACATTTCCAAATTGCTGAAAGAAAGGATATTTTGTGCCATATGCAAATTACATTTCATTGTCTATAAATAAAAATTTATTAGGATACAGTCACACTATTTTGTCTATGGTTGCTTTTGTGCTATAAATTGAGTAGTTATGACTACTACTGTCTAATCCTTTATAGAAAATTTGCTGATCCCTGCTTTCTAAACTGAAGATGAGAGTGGGAAATGCTGCCTGTTATGGTTTAGGTTTAAAGATTTCCCCAGAAGTCTCATGAATTCAGAGATGAAGCTTTTGGAAGGTTATTGGATCATGGGGCGCTATACTCCTCAGGGGATTAATTAATAGCAAAATTAATGGATGTGCTGCTAGAAAGTAGGATCAGAAGAAGTAGGTCATTGGGGGCATGGCCTGGAAGGGTATGCTCATGTTCCCAGCCTGCCCCCCTTCCCTCCTCTAGTTTGTGGTTGAGCAGCTTTCTTTTGCCATGTCCTTCCACCATGCTGTTTCTGCCTTGGAGCCAGCCAACTATGCATAGACCAAACTCTTCGAAACTGAACCAAAATAAACCTCTCCTTCTTTAAATTGCTAGCATTGGATATTTTGTTGCAAAAATATTAAAGTAACTAATGCATTGCCATTGAATTAAGATCTCAAGTTTAATGATGATAATGAGATCCTCATAAAGCAGAGTCCAGGTAGGGGGTTTAACCATCAAAGAGACAACATGGACACAGCTTCTATAACAGGCAGGGTCAAAGTGTCAACTATTTTGATCCACAGGAATCCATGGCAGTGATTAATTGATCATAGGTCAATATGAATAAATAGATGTTTAGCCTACTAAGATATTGATTGAGTTATATATTCTTGTGGACAGAAACATAACATGAACAAATATTATATCCATACTGAGGATATGCATAAATTCATTTCTTATTGACTGTCAGTGTATGGCAACCCTGGGCTTAAGCCAGTTCAAAACTGAAAAAGTGATTGGGGGAAGGAGCTCAAGTCCCTATTAGAAGAATCTTATAACATAGCCACAAACACATCTTTAAATCTTCCCTTGTACCTTTCCTGTAGGCAATTTATAGGGTGATTATACACTGGGGAAAGGGAATTTTTCAGACTTTCCAGATGTGATATGATACTGACTTTTAGATGAGACTGAGGAGGGTGATTAATGAATACCCTATACACCATTGGACTTCCCTATGACCAATTAACAGAAGAGGAAAAAAAAGCCTGGTTTACATGTGATTTTGCTGGCACACACTGGTAGTGGAGATTAAAATGTCTTTACTGACATTTTATTTTTTGATACAGAGTCTCACTTTGTAGTTCAGGCTGGCCTTGAACTCATTATGTAGCCCAGGCTGGCCTCAAACCTTCAGTAATCCTCTTGTCTCAATCTCCCCAGCACTGGGATTACAGGTGTGCACCACCACACCCAGCTTACTGATTGACTTATAGTGACTTTGATGGTCAGTAGTGAGGGCTAGCTTCCTTGTGGGCAGATCTCTGAACAGTACCTCTGGTAGTCTGCTTTCATTAAAAGGAAAAGCTGTCTTAAACCTGGATCTGCGACCAGTTATGAACATGACTGACTGGGCAAGGTCTTACAAAGAAATAGTTTGGAAAATTGGTGCCAGAAGTTCTGAGGAAGAGTGAATGCCTATCTACTAGCAAGGTCCAGTAATGAAGTGGCAAGATGACATGTACTATGAATACAGCCCTTTTAGCAGCAAACATGATACTGGTCCAAGAGGTTCATTTATAAAGTGGGCTTGGCCTCATGGAGGGAAGTTTTACAATGGTTTGATAGAATGGACTCCTTCCTCCTTACCAAGGCTCTTGGCTACCACTATTGCTGAGTGACAAGCTCTACAGCAGAAGCCAATACTACTTCCAACTACAGCTTTACTCTTGAGAGGAACCAGCCAGATTCCCAGTGATATGTTAAATATGTTCTCCTACGGTCATGGAGGGAGAAGCTATCCTCACAAGGGATATATTCTGGATACAGATTTGCCTTTCCTTCCCACATTTTTTCATAGCAAACTGGGTGTCAATAATAGTACCCATCTTATTAGTTTGTTGTATGGACTCAATGAATGAATATATGGAAAACACTAGTCCCTGGCATACAGTCAACAATAAATGTTTGTTTTTATTTGTATTGTAAGACCTGAGGTTTTCTCTGATATTTTGGGAATGAGCTTTCTTCAACTCCTTTCCCATCTTATCTGAGACTTGTTTTATATTTCAGAGCTTATCACAAGGGCTGAGTAATGTGTGTTGTTCCTGTTTTCTATTGCAAGAGGGTCAGGAGGGAGGAAGAGAGCTTTTCGGGACTCAAGAGACACTATGGTTTGTGAACCTTTGGTCCAGAACCTTTCCTAGAGTTTGTTACAAATATCTGAAGTCTGTTGGAGGCTGAGGGAGACACCCAGCTTAGGATGGGGCCTGGAAACTCAGCTTAGGGTAGAGCATGGTGTTTTACTCTTTTTTTTGCTTCCATCGTCTCAACTACAATTCCTTTTTTTTTTTTTTTCTCTAAGTGAAACATGTGGGATGAACCTATGACCTCATCATTTGCTGGGAGGGCATAGCTCTACCAGTGGACTCTTTGTGGCTTCTCACCCTGGACATCTTCAATCTCCAAAGGAGCTTATGTCTCCTCTATTAATATTTTCTTTGCTTTTGGTCTTCTGTTTTGCCAGATACATGTATTTTGTTGGAATTAACCTCAGGTAATTGTAAGTGGCTCACCTTCTCTTTGCAACTTTGTTCTTAGCTGGGAAAAACAAAAACAAAAATGACAAGAAACAAAATAGTAAACTCTGGAGATATATTTTCTGATTCTGGGGAGACAGTGTGAGTTTTTATGTGCCTTTTCTTTGGACTTTATATACCTATAATAGTCTCCCTGCACTGGAAGTAATGTGTGTGTGTGTGTGTGTGTGTGTGTGTGTGTGTGTGTGTGAGATATTGGATCAGTAGCATGGAGTCCCTCTTACCAAGGCTAATTTAACTATTGTTACTGTTCTGTGTCAAACCTACTCACAGCAGAAGCCAAAACTTTGCCCTGAGTATGATGCAACTCTGGGAGAACTACCAGACTCCTAGTGGTGAGTTGAATATGCTGGTTTCCTACCATCATTGAAGGGAAGCTATCCTTACATGGTTCATATTCAAGATATAGATTATGGTTCTCACACAGTAAGCCTGAGGCTGTATTTCTTCTTTTGTTTGTGTGCTACTAGTTTATTTTTATGTCTTGTTAAACCTATAGTTTATAAGTTTCTTTGGCTGTTGGAGAGGGTCTGTGATGTTCACTCTGCCAATTTAGAAAATCCCACCTACTACATTACCTGTTATAGTAAGAAAATATGTTCCCCTAAAGGGAATTTCATAGGAATTCATGGATAAGGGTAAATAGGCCGAAACTAGTTCAATTTTATGTGCAGAAGAAAGTAAGGAGAAATTCATAGAATTGATCCCTACCAAGTACTACAGCGAGAGACCCGCATCACTTAGACTGCACTGATCACTTCTTATAGCTATTAATTTGTTCAACACAGAATTCTTGAGCATCTACTCTGAGCTAGAGACTTGCAGCTAGAGCAGATAAGTAAAAAGAAACATGAAATATTCTTACCTTTATAGAGCTTACCTTACCTTCTATTAGACAGAAATAGACCAAAGAACACCACAATGGTTATTAGGAGATGTAAGAGCTACAGAGAAAACTAAATCAATGAATGCTGACGTGTTGGGGGTAGGGGCAAGTTGTAATTTTCTCTGTTTAGGGAGAATCTCCCTGAGAAAAAAGACATTCTTTTCCCCTTTAATATCCAGGATCTCATGCATTGTAGACAAGTGCTCTACCAGTAAGCAATACCCCCAATCCAGAAGATGACTTTTGAGAAGATTTGAAGCATAGAGGAAGTAACTCATGTGTTTTTCTGGGAGAATAATATTATAGGAGTAGGAATCAACAAGATAACATTTTCCCCTATTTTTTCCTAGTCTTTCTTCTGGATATAGCAGGTAAAAGTTCTTTTATGATCTAGGATGTTCAGAAAATTGTTTCCATTTTTATTTCAACATCTATTTGTAACATAGCCTGAAAGAGGCTGCATACTTTAAAACAATTATTAATACTTGCAATAAAAATTAAATAATCCTTTTGACTATTCAAGAGTAAAAGTTCACGGATTAGTAACTGTTAACAAACACATGTTCTAATAGAATCAACTTTCTACTTGCTGTTCTTTGAATTACCTCCTGTAGGCAGTTAGAAGCCAAACAGAAGAGCTCCATGAGTTGACAAAGCATTTGCCAGATTCTTTTAAGCTAAAGCATCTTTCTCTTTTCGGCTTGTATTATTCCCCTTCTTTTAATAGCCAAATAGCGAGCCTGGGTTTGAATTATGATTTCCTCTCAACTCCAGATTGATCTACTTCATAAAGCAGAGGAAAATGATCTAAAAGGAAACATAAACTTTTGTTTAGAGCCTTTTTTTGCTTGAAGGGGTTGGATGGTTTTATTAGGTGATTTCAATCTGAAAGCAAATTGTTCTCCGGAGAATATATGCTCATTGCTATTTTTTAAAAAGAAAAAATTTAACAAATAATTTTTAACATATACCTAGTTCTACTTGACAAAGACATTAATAAAACAGTATTTGAGATTTAGAACAATGAGCTAAAAATAGCTGAGTGACTATACTCGTGTTTTGGAAAAAACACTGTGAAATGATTTTTTTTTTTTTATTGTGAGCATTGCATAAAGCAAAACCAATTCACAGTAACTCAGTATATTCGCACAGAAAAATCTCCAGTCATTTTCAGCTCAGGACCCTGGAGACCTCATTATACCGCATTACAAACAGACCTGCAGCAAGCTGTTTGTGTCTTTGTGCTGGTGACTTAAGCAAATGGCAGAGAGATTGCTATGCAATTACATCCACTAGTTGCTGGCACATGTGCAAAAGTGCCCAGTTTATCACACTTTATGGAATGAATGTGATTCTAAAAGGACACACTCCCTGAGCAGTTTTATCAGGATCTGTGATGGTCTTTTTGAAAATTCACTGTTCCATTCCATCCCTATTTTGCTTTACTCTTTGAGGGGGAATGTGAGTGTCTTCTACCCCTGATCGCCTGCTTCCACCTTCTCCACTCTCTACTGCTGAGAATGGTGTTCCTGTTTGGAAAGTGTGTTGGCCCTCAGAATGCTGGAGTGGAGAGAGGTCTGAGTACTGCCCCAAAGCTTTCTTCCCGTGGCTCCACAGAATCAAGGCTGAGCTTCAATCTATGGCACTTTCCACAATGTGTTACAATTCCTTGTTCCCATGTGTATACTCTTCTACTTGGAACTTGTTGAAGACAAAAGTAATGATTGTTTATTTTATAATACCTTTACTCGCTACCAGTGGAGTAGATAGATGAATGATTTAAAGACACTGTTTGTTGAGAGATCAAAGTAATATAAAGTAGGCCAGTCCTCAGGGATTTAAAATATAATTAGCAAAGGAAAGCTTACCTAGGTAGGAGAAAAAACAAACCTTTTATTAAAACAACAGTTTTCTAAAGAGAATATATCCCACTAAATGAGAAATCATTTTATTTTGCTAAACATCTGTATGCATTTGTACATACAAATGTAGGATTGATGCTGGCTGGGAGAGTCATGACTGGAGGAACTGAATTGCTCTACAAAACTGCATTTTAAAAACTGGAGTTTCTAGAAGTTGCTTAAAAAGAGAGGAAAGAAGAAATGAGGATAACAATGAGGAATGGGTGAGAGGAGAGGGACCTAAGCCAGCAATGCGAGCGGAGGTGGGATCAAAAGGCCAGTGAAACTCTCACCCCAGATTCCCAGATTTGACTGTGAATTGTGTTGCCATTTTGTATTATTGGGATGTAGACCTCTGCTTTATCTTTCTAGTTTTTAAATAAACTAAACTGACTGTTGAATCCAGATACAGGAATGCAAGGCATATACATTGCTTACAAAAAATGTATCTACTCACATTTCTGAGTCAATAAAGTCCAAAATATCTATTGACTGGACACTTCTGAGACTGTGATTAAATTTCTTCTGTTTTCCAAGCTTTCAGTTGCATCTGTTGTTTACGTAAACCCTTGCATAAATTGAGTTGATTTTCTTATCATGGATTGGTTTTCTTTCGTAGACAGGAGGAAAAGGCTGAATTCTACTTCTGGATTGGAACAGTGTGTAGAGAAGAGGAAGATGATCCACACACTGAATTAATGCCACAGAAGGAGCTATGGACACACATGCCCTGTAGAAATTCTCTAGAATCTTGTTGCATGTGGAAGATTGGGAGGAATGGGGTTTGACACAAACTTAGATCTTAGTGGTTAGATAGGCTCTAGCTGACATCAGAGTTATGTATACATAAAAAGAAGAAATTGAAATTACAATGCAATGTATTATAAATGTCAGATGAATGACAGATAAAATAAATAGTACAGAAGTTCAAAGTGGAGGATGTCAATTGAGCTGAGGCAGATGAAAAAGTTTCTTGAGGGGATATGAACTAAATATGAGTCTTATGAATGATTTTTTGATAGGAATTATTGTTGACTTAATTTGTTATCTCAACCCTCCCTTTATTTTCTTTTAAATATTTATTCAGCTCCTAGAAGATGTCAGACACTATGAGGGACTGTCCAGATATAAAGATCAATGAGACGTGTCTTTACCCACAAGGAACAGAATGTCTAAGAACAAAAACAATGTCATAAGCAAGTAATGATACTATCTTACAGTGACATAAGTCCTGTACTGGTGTATGAACAATATCCTATGAAATCACACACATGGGAGTGATCCTTTCTGCTTGGGTTGTTTCAGGGAAGATTTCACTAAGACCATGACATTTGAACTGGGCCTTGAGGGATGCATAAACTATAACTAGGTAGAGAATAAGAAAGGATATTTTAATCAAAGAGAACAATGTGTGAAAATCTAGGAGAGTTAAAGTATGTAAAATATAGCAAAGTTGAAACATAGGGAGTATGTTTGGGGAAGGCTGGAATATGACCTTAGGACAGGGAGGTAAAGGGTTTGAATAGAATTATTATAGACAGGAAGGAACCATCACATGTTCCTGAATTGGAGAACATGATTGGATTTATCTTGAAAACATAATTTAATGGAGAAGATACCAACAAAAGCTGAGAATTTCATGGCTAACATTTGCCCATGTATACTTTGTGGTAGGTACTTTCTCAGTATTAGACACCTTTCACTTGCAATAATAGATTGGTCCTTTTATTAACTCCATTTTATGGAGAAGAAAGCTCTATAGGTTACATAGCAAATAAGTGGCAAAACCAGGTTTAAATCCATTTAGTTTGACTGCAGTGTACATAGTCTTAAATGATAGTGTGCAACCTCCTAAAATTATGAAACCAAGGCAAAAATCCAAGGTAGAGATGATGAGATTTTTAAAATAGGAAAATATGTACAAAAATGGTAAAATGTAGACAGAGCCCAAAACTACAACAGGGGATGTGGGAGAAGGAGGCAACAAGGATGAATCAGCTTTCTTGTTTGGATGGCCAGAATTATGATAAAGACATTAAGTAAAAGAGACACAGCAATTTACTAACATAATGAGAAAAATATAGCAGTGTTTCATTATATTATATTTAGTATGCTCTCAAGCATCTAACCAAATAGTGGCATTGACACATACTACTATTTTAGTAGGTATGGACAACATCAAATAAAAGAAAAATATTTGAATGTTACAAACTGCCACATAAAATTTAAATTTGTGATACATAATGTTAAAAAATCAAATATGAAGGAGTGTGTCCATTTATCAATCACTCAATCTTTTGGTGTCACCTACCAAGAACATCTGGAAGACAATGAGTTTCACTTTTAATGTAGTTTCTTTGCCATTATGTAGCTGCTACATTTAAGAAATGAGGCCAATCTCAGAGAAATGCATGCAAAAAAGCAGGCAATAATAGCATCTGTGGCTGTTTCTGGATGTAAAAACACTCTTAGCCTCTGGCATGTGCATATAGATTGCTGAATTTCCTGTAGTAATAAAAATAATAATGCTTTGTATTGGTCTAATACTTTACACAGTTTTCAACACTTTCTCAGAAAAAAATTACAAAACCAAATATGCATATACATCTAATATGATTAGTTATATAGCAGTATGTCTGACTCTTTAATATTTCTTTTTGTGTCTCTTGAATGTTGATAATGTATTCAGACTGTAAATACAAAGATTACGAGGAGTTCAGCAGAGTCAAATTGCACATTTTGTTCCTTGTATATTTTTTAAACCACCTGGGAGAATGTGGAGATGCTTGCTTGCTTGCTCTCTTTCTTTCTTTCTTTCTTTCTTTCTTTCTTTCTTTCTTTCTTTCTTTCTTTCTTTCCTTCCTTCCTTCCTTCCTTCCTTTCTTTTTTTGGTACTGGGGATTGAACTCGGGTCCTTGTGCTTGCAAGGCAGGTGGCGGAACCACTGAGCTAAATCCCTGGCTCCAATGTTTTATTTCTTATAGGCCAATCTATTTAGAAGACAACCTTCCTTTGCTGAGCCCTATGCTTATACATTGCTAATATGTTTTCTTTTTTATTTAGCTTTGTAATTTGTTCATGTATTTAGTATTTGTTCAGTTGTGCCTCTGTGCACTAGTGCGGTGTTTCATTTGAAGACACATTAGAGGACAGAGACACTGTCTGCTCAGCCAAGATGCTCAGCATGCAGAAAGGACAGAGCTGTGCTGGATAACTGACTGCTCAGTGACAATGGGACAGTGATGATAGGTAAATACTTTTGAGGATGCTTAAAGAATTATTTGGAGTATAAACCCCACCAATGTTAAATCAGTATTACAAGTGCAAATATATATCATATGATACAATATGTGACGATTGAGCAGAAAGATGCTTTTGTTTCTTTTCTACCCAGGAAAGGGTAGACAGGTAAAATCTATCCTAAGACATTTAAAGTACAGTACTTGACAGTTGTGGTTTTTATGTAATGCTGGCTCTGCTGGCACATTATAGTTTAAAGTACTAAGCATATTACAAAGTTTCTTCATCTAATTTAAGATTATCAGCAACCTAGAAAGCATCTTTGCTCCTTTCCTTGAAGTTAACACTTGTCTGTCTGGGGATGAGTAGACGAGGGAAGGAATCTTCTGTTCCCCTTTTCTGCTTGTCCACAAAATTTACTTGCTCAGCTATCTTGAAGCATTTGTATTCAAAAAATTGTAAGCTAAATTGCTATCTTTGGGTAAATTTTTTAGTTTGGAGCTACATTTAACAAAATTGAATGCATGAAACTAACATACAATGGACATATTTATTTTGAGGAAATAAAATAAGAGGTTACAAATTTAAGTGCTAGTGTAAGTATATAAAATGCTGAACAGAATATATTATATATTGTATATATATTATTATATATTATATATGAATAGGACTGAAATATAATTAGGATTAGAAAGCACATGTAATTGGTAGGAATTTTGCAGAAAAAAACTTAAATTTGCAAAACAGATACTTCATTTTTCTTTACAATCAGGTATTTTCCATTGTTTGCCATTTGTATCAAATGGAAGAGAACTAATTTTGATGACATCCAGGTAAACTTGTTAAAAACAATTCAGGATTTTTCCTGTGTGTCCTTATGGGCTATGTTTAAATCCTAGGAAGTTCATGACAGGACCACAACATTAGTGAAGAGGGAAGGTCTGCTCTTTGCATGCTCTCTGTCCTTCTTGGCCTGCATTATCTGGTCCTCATTGTTGGTTCCTGATGTCATTGTTGGCTACTGGGATCTGCTCCTGTTCCTAGTAGTCAGGTCCAAGTCCCCTGGAGTTTTTCCTCTCAAACAGCAAGTCCCACTCAACCTTACCTGCTTCCTCTTAGAGGCCTCAGGGGTGTTTCCTTTAAAGCACTCTGAAGTCCCCATGACTCTGCTAACCTGCTTGCAAGTTCACCCTTCTAGCTTACTTCATTGGGAATGGGCATTTTACTCTTCCAGTATCATGGTGAATAGAGTCCTCTTTCATGAATTCTGAAGCCTCCCCAGGTGGCATCTTGGGAAGGGAGACATGTGTCTTCTCTGGTCTAAGATACAAACTTATGTGGGTTTTCTGTGTTTCTGTACCCCAGGCTCAGCTTTCTTGGGAGTCAGAGTGCAGAACCATCTTTCTAAGAGAACCATATAAAAATAACTAATTGAATTACTTTCCTTTTCATTTTTGAACATTCCTTTCTACTAGCCTAGAATTTTTTTTCCTCACTGGGAGGTTAGAAAAACCAGAGGCAACTATCCTTTCAACTTCTGCTTATGGATCCTTCAGGATTTGGGCTCTTTATGTTTAATAAAGACAAGGTTTTGATGCTTAAAAATCTTATTCTTTAAAAGAGCTTGATCCTTGCAAATCAAAACACATTGGCTTTCAAAACTATTGTTCTTGTTCTAAGTTTCAAAAATCTATTTATGGACTCAACTGACTCTTCTATGCTCAGCTACATCTAGCTTTCCACAGAGGAAACAACTGCCAAGCCATTCAGTGGGTAAAAAGGGGGCAGGGAAACAAGTAAAATGCTGGAAAAATGCTTGATTTTCACAGGATTTTATTCAACTCCATGCTAAATATTTTTTCTCAAGATAGAAAAGTGATGCCACCCTCCTGCCCACCTTTCCACCCATATCTAAGCATTATTAGCCCAGAAAAATGAGGTCATGGGGTCAGGAACTGTTTCTCCTGATGTGCACTCCTACACACAGATGTAGGACCATCTCATCCTCCACCACTGGCATTAGAATGCCACTTAGAATACCTGGTTACTGGGTGAAGTGCTCACTGCCCTTGGCTAAAAGCACTCTTTCCCTGAAGGGGCTCCTTTAATTCAATATATTTTTCTAGGAGGCATAGACATTAAGGTAGGAACAGCTTCTCCACAAAGGGAAAAGTGAAGAAGAACTATAGGCTTTTTGGAAAGCTGTTGTTTGGACCACATTGTTTATAAATCTCCTGGTCTTCTCACCCAATACCTTCCTCCACATGGAGTTTCAGCCCACTATAACCATCCCTCCATGGTGTTGTAAACCTCACGGCCTAATGAGATCTGCAGAATGATTCACAATATTCCTATAGACAAAGCAAAAACAGGAACTTGCTTTTCATAAAGCTCTCAGAGGCTCTTTACATTTCTCTGCTAGACTAGGCTTTTTCCCAATGCTTACTGCAGAAACCAGGGATGCTAGAATTGTTCAGTTTTGTCTCGGGAGGAGATTTAGTTCTTTCACTACCACAGGGTATTTTGGATGCTCAGTTAAATGCAAGTTTCTCTTCATTTTCTCCTAAAGAAGAAGAGGAAGGAGTAGGTATTGTCAGAGCATCAAGAGTAGCAGACTTGGCACTGTGAGGAGGGGTGTAATCCATGGTGTTAGCATCTGCACATGGAACTTCCATGGAGAGTTGCAGTCTCTATTGGATTTTGGTCTTTGATATCCATTCAAGCTGGTGTCTGAGAGATAATGGATAAATTCTCATACTGTGCATCTTTTATGCCACATCTATAAGGCCCCTTTGAGTCCCAGTGCTACTCTGCACTTCCTAGGAGTACAAGGATTTTCAAGTTTTCCAGTCTTTTTTCTTCCTTTCCTCTATATTCCCTCAACTATTTGAGGAAATTCAGTTTGTGTTTCCTGTTGTTGCTTGTGCTTTTGGTGTCATGTCTAAGAATATCTTGCCAAGTTCAGGGTCATAAATATTCTCTCATTGGTTTCTTCTAAGACTTTTATGATGTTAGCTCTGATATTTAGTCAATGATCCATTTGGAGTTTATTTTTGTATAGTGTATGAGGTTGAGGTTCAATTTCATTCTCTAGAGTGTGGAAATTCAGTTGTTCCAGCATCACTTGTTCAAGACATTTTTATTTCCTCATTGGATAGACTCAATAAACTGTTAAACATAAATTGGAGATGGATTTATATATTTATTTTTGAACACTCCATTCTTTTCCATTGGTCTATATGTCTGTTTCTTACCATATCTTCCCAGTCTTATCTCACCATGGACAGATAAACTACTCTTAAATCTTTTTTGCTTTATTTTCAACTCTATTGTTTATATGTAGGATTTTGCCTGGTAGCTTGGGTTTTTGTCTCTAATGTTCCAAGCCAAATATATAAATTATAAATTTAGTAATCTCTCTCTCTCTCTCTTTCTCTTCTCAAAACAGTCTGGCTCTTTCAAGTCATATACCTCATTCTCTGTAACAAGGCTATGCTCTCCACTATGGTTGTTTTAAAGTCTATCAATAATCTAATTTAATTCTCTTAAAAATCTGGATTTAAGCATTTCTAGATTGTCTCCTGTCCTTCCTTCTTTGAAGCAAAGGACTGATTTGAAAGGTGATAGAGGCAATTTCAAGGGGGAGAAGAAACCAATAAAAAAATAGTGAAGGAGGGAGGGGAGAAAATTTTAGTAATTACAGTGAATTTTGCCCTACTATACTATCATTTACATTGCTTCAATGAAAGGTGATATGGGGGAAAAAGCGAAAAATAATTTTTTAGGACAGAATACAAATTTACAAATAAAGAAGAAAAATAGTAAAAAAAAAGAGGGGGGGAGAAAATAGACTATTTTATAGGATACTCCATGAACAATAGCATCAAAAGTTTAATATGAAATTAAAATCATACCATTGTGTACCATGTGAAGTTTAATAGGGATGAAACTTAACAGTATGATAGTTAAGAAATTACTAATGAGGAAGAGTACTGATATTTATTTGATCTATTTTGGCAGTTTATATCCTAAAAATGTAACAATATTATATCTGCATGTCTATAGAATACCCAGTTTTTCTGTTAGCCTATAAATTATCAGTGGATTAATTAGCACCTTTGTATCAAGGGCGTGGTCTGAGGTCTTATGAAAGTCTCAAGATAGAAACATTGAATTTTCTCAGAGTACTTGTGAAACTTCTAAACGATAAATCTGAATCCAGGGTAATCCTTGGCATTTTTAAAGAAACAAGGTCAAATACCATTTTAAATAAAACAAACAATAAGATCTTGGATATTTATGAGGGGTTCTTGCCTGGTCCTTTACAATTGTCACCCTAATGTCACAAGCAGGTTGTATTTGCACACATAGTTGTCTCCACGCCTCACCCCGGATCTGTGGGAAGGGGCTCAGGAAGTAGCAATGCAAAAATATTACTGCCTCTTTTGGAGGATTTGACTCTTTTGGTACTTAGAAAAGAAACTGCTATAGAGTTCAGACATTTATACTAACGTACTTTAAAATTTTGTATTTTTCTGTGGTGGATGGGAGGGAAGAATTGGGAAAATTTGAAAAGGAAAGTAGAAATCAAGTACTATTGGTTATAATAAAGATTTTCTCCTGAAGTTTTTAGAAAATACATGAACCAGAGCAGAGATTCCCTCAGGAGTTGATGAATGTAAAAAAAAAGATTGATGGGTAAGCTTCAGAACTACCAAATTACCTGACAGAGTATGAAAATATTTTGTTTCATACATGAATTTTTCCAGAAAGAATATTCATAGCTTTCACAAGAGGCAAGACTAAAGCAAATGTGGCAACAAGGTTTTATCTTAAGCCCCAAGAGAAATTTTTAAATGATGATTTTTGAGAGCACTGTGTTGTAGTCCAGCAGGGAGGGATAACAAGGAATATCTATCAACTATGTGTTAGGTGAGGCAAGTGTTTGCTATTCTTAACTTAAAGTGAGGCTTTACAGAACGCTCATCAAGGTTCTTACAGGGATTATTTGAGGAATATTACTTAGGATCTAAGGACAGTGTATTACAAAAAGAATATTCCAGCTTAGTCTATAAATGAATTATAAATTTGTTTTTAAAATATTTGTACATGGATTTAGGTTTTTAAATAGTTTTCATTTGTTGATATTTTGGGGTACTGGAACAATTTGTACTCCTCAAGCAGTATTTAAGGCATGTACAAATGTAGCATTAAATTAAGAAATACTTCATGGGAGCAAATTCAGTTGCTAAATTGCATGTGCACAGCTCTTGATTAGTTTAATAGTAACTGTGAGGATGCATTAAAGACCAGAATTTGCCCCTTTGTGTCCATGACTAAGAAAAACAGCACAGATAAAGTATGAAACTGAAACTAGCACTGGGAGGAATCATATTTGAAATAAAGTGAGCTCCACACTTAGTACTGGCCAAATCACTGTCTGCTGATCATTCCAGGACCTGGGAAATCCTTTGGAGACTTGGGAAACATAAGCACATCCGTGTGTCTTGTCAGTGCTCCTATTTCCTCAGTGTCCAGTAGGAGCCCAGGTAACGAGAAGGAGAGGGCTTCTATCTCCACCTTCTCCTCATAAGGAAAGGGAGACCTCAAAAGTGGACCGATTGAGACACAGCTTACCTTTATCTAAGGTGAGATCACATCTTTTACTAATAAGGATTCTTGCCAGTAGTGGAGCACTATGGAGACTCCACTGTTTTCATTCATATTGGCAGGGTAAGCACCCTGGTGAGGCTCTGGAACAGGACAGGCAAGCTGTTTATGTGAGGCTTCCGTCAACCCTCAGACACTCACTCATCACAACTTAGAGGGAAGACACTGGACTTGGTGCTGGGGACACAGATACAAATCAGACACGGACAGGACTTCTAAGCTTTCGTAACCTAGTAGGAACCCTAAAGGTATGTCCAGTAGGAGGCCACCATGCCTTGAAGAGAGCAGAGGTGAATTGTTGCCACAGTTCTGTGAGATGATGGCCGCAGGGCACACAGGTACCCACTGGTCCTGGCCATTTGTCACCAGCTTTATTCCATCCAGCCTGAGCTGTGGGGTGGTGGGGAACTCTCCTAGGCTAAAGAGTCTGTAAAGTGGTCTCTCTTAGCTGCCTGAGAAGCCAAAGAGCATCCACATTCCTCCTCTGCAGCTTGTAAGGGAAATTGGACTCATATTTTCAGGCATTACATGTATCTTATATAATTTGACTATTTATTTAATATAAGCACTCTTGAGTGCATCTTCATGACAGAACATTTTAATGATTCATTGTCTTAATGAAGTGTCATGTTAATTTTATTTCCAGCACAGCCAGGCATTGACTTGGTATGTTGACAATAAATTAGCCTCTCCTAAGCATAAGTCAAAGGGAAGAAAAAGATATATATAGAATATATAATATTCTCTCTATATATATTGGTATGATGTGAGTATATGCTAGTTAAAATATATTTTATGCTTTTGGAAATGTCATATATCTTATATAGTTAAGTGCTATTAATTGGAAGAAGGCAAGGGAAAATCAGAGAAGAGTCAAAAACTTGTGGATACCTTGAAATAAAAATGTTTTTCCTACTAAGTAGAAATTATTAATTAACATCGAGCAGTAATCCCAGCTAGAAGAACAGGATGATTAATTACAGTTTTCAGTAGGAATCTTATATAATATTTTAAAAATAGTTTTTCTATAACAATTTGTTACTAGACTTCAAAGTTGAAAGCTAAAGCCCGCTGAAAGAATTCTACATTTCTTGAGCCTGTTAGAGGATCATACAAGGAAGAAATTGCCTTCTGTGCATCTAGAGAGAACTGATAACCATCTCCCTCTCATTCTAGGACACTTAGAGAATACTAGAGTTTGGGGAGTTAATATCTCTTCTAACTTCATGTGTTCCTTCATTTCCTTCTCTTTCTCCTCATCTTTCATCTTCACCCTAGACTAACAACTTTTCTACAGCTATGGTTTGGAGGAATGCAGTCAAACCAGTTTTTAGAGATGCCAAGTATGTTTTCCATACACTATGACCTTTAGGAGTTACATTTACATTGAACAATTAAAATGAGCAGAGTCAACAGTGTGCAAATAATGCACTGCAATTTGGTTTGGCCATCTCTGACCTTCTTATGCTCTGTTTCATTATTTAGCTTCTTTTGCACACAAAATCTAGCCAACCATTCATGCATGTGCACGGAGAGAAATAGGTTTGCAGGATGTTTGACAGCTCAGGGAAAGTGATGAAGCAATGTTGTCAAACAGCTACACAAAAGGCTTAAGAAGTGTGAAGGGAGTCTTCAATAAGTGATAACATCACTGTAAATTATCAAATCAAAACATCTTCAATGTGAAATCATTCAAGTCCTACAATTCAATTACTTATAAGCCTAAGGATTTATTTAAAAATGAAACAGCCAGACCAACTGGAAAGAGTATTACTAACCAAGATTTGTATACTCTTTTCTGTTTGTAGGCTCTGTAGCATGGACCAAGTCATCTAAACTCTTACTTTCCTATTAAATGTCACTGGTGAGATCTACTCTACCTACCTTTCAGAATTGCTGTGAAGGTCAAAGAAGAGGTTGTGTGGGGAAGAGCTTTGTATACTTTAAAGTGCAGTCACGTACTAGACTTTCCATTGAGACTTTTCCTATTCAGAGAACAAGGTATCAATAAATGCTTAAGAAATGAATACATGGGCCGGGGATTTAGCTCAGTGGTTTCGCCACCTGCTGTGCAAGCGCAAGGACCCGGGTTCAATCCCCGGTACCAAAAAAAAAAAAAAAAAGAAATGAATAAAGCCAGGTGCAGTGGCATACATCTATAATCCCAACACTCAGGGAGGCTGAGGCAAGAGAATCAGTTCAGCCTGGGCAATTTAGCAAAATAGACTTGTCTCAAAATTGAAAAAAAATTTTTTAAAGGCTAGGATTTTAGCTCAGTGTGAAGACTATGGGCTCAATCTCCAGTACCAAAAAAGAAAAATAAATGTAGTGAATGCACATGATCTCAACACATCTGAAGATTTGAAACTATTAAAAATCACATTAGTCTCAATAATCATCGTGTTGACTTGGAAAACCAATTTAATACATTTTGGGGAAATGAAAAAGAACAGCAAGAGGAATCATAATATATTTTGGTTTCTCCAAACACCTCAGATTATAGATCATAGATCAGAATGTCAGTCTGACAGGCAGACTTTGGATAGAAAGTATCAGTGTTAACCTAGCAATGTTTCAACACAATTCATAACTTTTCTGGTTCCTCTACAATCTTTTTTTCTTTTTCTAATGGGTGAAAAAAATCCAATTTGATTTACAAGTCAACACATTTTTGTTTTAAAGTTTTTCATCTTTTTAAATTTTTAGCATATTTTATAGGTTTTTATTAGTGCAGGTTTGTGATACAGATTAATACATTTATCGTGGGGATTTGGTACACACCTATCACATCTTAGTCTTTTTTACTTCCCCTTCCTCTCTGCTCCCTCCACTTTTTCAAACACTGAACTATGTATAAATTACTTTGCTAGGCCTTTTGGAAAATACAGCTCCTGGCCATTAGGGACTAGGAGCATAGTAAGCAAGGCAAGACATATACATTATTTTGAAAAGTGAAAAGTTAATTCAAACAAGTAGATGAGTGCAGGGATGAGGGTTATATGAGGTCATCCGGAGAAGGAAAAGCAACATAAATAAGATTTGAACCGAGGAGGAAAGAGCTGGCCTTAAAGAGGGCTGAGCAGAGAGTCTAACTGCTTCATGCTGCTTTGTGGTGAATTTTTAAAAATATGTATTAGGAGAATTAATATCTAAGAACAGAACTATTTTATGGTTCTATGAACATTTATGGTAACTGTATAGCCTATCTTGTTTTCACACTAGATAACTTCTTAAAATTTTGGAATCGGTTAATAGAAATGTGTGGCTCTGACCAAATTTTAGAGATGACTCGAGTTACTGAATTGGGATTTAAAAATCTTATCAAGACTAGCATTTACATTTGAACTGATACTACCTTGGAGACATACATTTCCCACTTTTAAAAAGTGTCTAGTTTCATCTCTTCAGGGCTAACTTTACCAAGTTTTTCTCAGAACCTGAATTCGTCTTTCAAAACCCAGCATGATTTCAGGGAGAATTCCTGAGTGAATGGAGGCGGTGCCCTCACCAGCCCTTGCCCTTCATTCTTCTGAGATTCCCTGGGAGCTCTGCTACCATTTCAAAGGTGTAATGGAACTTTATGACAGTCCAGGTGGGGATTCATTACCTCTCTGGGAAAGTAAATGCAAAATGGCTTGATTCTATTTCATGAATTCAACTTTGAATTTGTGTAGACTCATTTCAATTTTGAGTTGTTCTATTGCAGTAAAAATCATTCTTGGTGTTTCACTGAAAATTCAGAGTAGGTATCTTTTTCTCCAGAAGCTCATGGTAACTGCCCTCCTTGCTCCCCCAAACTGTGCCCCACTGGCCTGAGAGGTTGCCAACTGCAGCTCTCAACAGGGAATTCTGACTTTACTCCTCCAGAAATCAAGACTCTCTTCTTTAGTAATTCTAGTAGTCAGTTGTTCCTTATATATGAAACGACATGACACATAAACACCATTTATTGCCAGTTTTAGGTAAATCACTAAAATCAAGCACCAGGGACTCATTCAGGTGGGGGAATAGTGAGCAGGCAGTTAAATGGAAAAATACGAAGAGAACCTTAAGAGATTGAATCTGAAAGTGTCAGAGGCCCCATGCCAAATCAAATTCATGTTGAGGAGAGTTGCTCCAGTTTTTCTTAGCTCTCAATCTCTCTCTCTCTCTCTCTCTCTCTGCCTCTGTCTGTTTCTGTGTCTCTGTCTCTGTCTGTGTCTCTCTGTCATTCTCTGTCTCTTTCTGTCTGTCTGCCTCTGTCTTTCTCTCTGCCTCTCTCTCTCTTTCTTGTTACCTGTTGCTCTGGTTCTTTGTCGAGTTGTCATGTTCTACGTCTATTCCTCTTCTTGCTCCTTCATGACTTGCTTCTTGGAGGTTTATTTTCCTATAGTTTCAAAAAAATCTCATTTGAATTTTAAACAATTATATTTTTAATTGATATTGTTGAGGTAACCTACAAAAGTTATCCTTAGTAAGAAGGAGATTTGATTCTGATCCAAGTAAATGATCTTGGTTCTCAGTTTTATTATCTATAAAATGACACTAGAAATAATTCACGGAGTTATTGTGAAGATAAAGCATTCTAATATATGTGAAACTGCTCTGTATGCTATAATGTGGTAAATAAAACTTATTTATCTATCTAAAGAAAGCAAGATTAGCAGTTACCTATAGACATTGCTTGGAAGGAGAAAGTCAGGCAATTCCCTGGGGTTTCATTATTTATAAGAGAGCAAGGTAAAGGGATTTACTGGCAACATCTTTTAAATAGGACAGAACATACTAGCTCAAATGGAACATTTCCCTGAGAAGTCTCGCTGGGGCAGGCTGGTTCTGTTGTTAGGAACACATTGCCTACACTGATTTCTCCTGTCACAGATGGTCAAGATACAGAAAGAGACTGCAGCTTATCTTCCATCGATCTGATTTCCTGAATACACTTGTTCAGTTCCTGTGTCCAAGCATTCTCTTTTGATGTTGGGGGTCAACTGGAGTGTGTGCTGCACAGATGTCCTGTTTCTCTCTTCTTGGATTTAGAGCTGTCTGCTAGTGACACAGTGTTCCTTTACCAGAGCTGAGCTGGGCATGCTGACAGCTCCAACAATGGGGGTACAAGGCCAGGCCTGGGATCTCTTGACCTACTTTGACTTGGCTTCTGTGCCTGTGATTACCTGTCCTGCCAGTGGCACCTCAAGAAATATTAATGTTTTATTTTGTTTTGATTCTGTTGCTGGATCCCTTAACTTTAGTACTTTTAATAGCTTTTAAAAATTAAGACATTATCTTCTTAACTAAGTAAGGTGCTATATCTATTCAGTATTATGTAGTTTGAGGTGTACAAGATATTAAATATTCTCACCTGTACTTCGTGCACTGTCATATATCCTTTATGTTCAGATACAAGGGTTTCCAGGAGTTGACTTTTGGGGGCTATAAGGTCATTTATTTTTTAGGTACTGGGTCCACTCAGATGCCTTATTTTCTATTGACTGAAGTTGCTTTTTAGTAGTGCTTTTAGAATCTGACTCCCTGGATTTGAATCTCAGTTTCATTTCTTGCTAAGAAAATCCAGAACCCAGAATATAATGAATCCAGCTCTGAAGTAGAGAGCTGGTGTCCTGACAGAGGAAAGTTTAGCGATTTCTAAACCTTTAGAAATCTAAGACCTCCTTTTTTTTTTTTTTTTTTTTTTGATTGGTGTGTATGGTGGGGATAAATTTGGGATACCTGAAAAGTGTTATAGCTGTCATTTGCTAAAACTGTAGTCATTGCTTTTAAGTGTTTGGTGGGCCAGAAGCTCATGATTTGGTGTTGGATTTAGGAAACACATTCATGTGATAAACATGGATCAAGGGTCTGTGACTCAAACATGAAGAATGTAAGATTCTTCCTGTTTGCCAAGCTTCTTGCTCACCTTTGGGACCCACCCTCCACTTGAAGCCTTCTGTGGCTTTATCTGTCCTGAGTTGTTGGGCGGTCTGGGCTCTAAACCTAGTGCCCTAGGGTACACTGATGATTCTCATGTTACATCTCTCCTTGCTCTTCAGACTGTAACCTACCAGGTGATATGATGTTGTATATTTACATACAGTATTTGGCTTGGGGTTGTTTCTTCCTTCATCTAGGGTATAAAGGGCACAGGGAGAAAGTTTATTCACTTCTGCACACTACCTGTATAAGCTGTGAATGCTATAATGAACTCTCAGTAAAGTTTTCTTAATGAAAGATTCCTTTCATGTAGACTACAGCTTTCCAATGTGGAGTCAGGGACCGTGTAGGCAGCTTTTTAACATATGCTTCCCATTTCCCAGCTGCATTCTCTTTCTTAATGTGGAACTGTCACCTCAGTGCTTCTCTAGTGTGTTCTCTGTTTGAAGCCACGTGTGTATTGAGGCAGATATTTGTTCAGGGACTTTCCTTGACCTGAGGGTCAGAGGCTTTGGTTTGTATAATTCAATTAGGAGTCATTGCTTTCTTGGGAGGTTTTGTGGTCTGACTTAAATGGTCATTTGCACTTAGAAATGAAGTCCTTATGCTGTCCCATGTGAACCCAGGGCTGAACTGTGAGGTGCACATTTCCAGATGTCCCTTCCCTGTAGGGATGCTGCCCTGAGAGTCCACACAGGGCCAATTCTGAGGACAGAAGTAGACTTTGATGGATTCCTTTTAATGCTGTCCCTCAGGTAGCTGAGATGGCTTAACTTTTGTGGTGTTTTGCATTTCCATCACTTCTTTATGAATGCTTGTGAATAATTTTTGGTTGGGATTTCATGAAATAAAATGTTTCATTTTGATTTTTATTTTCTCAAGTCCTCCTTGTTCATTACAAGACAAAATTTTCAGAGGACAGGAAATGAGAAATGAACATGTGGGAGGAAAGTAACAGTGAACCTCCTACACTAAAATCCTTATTTCCTCTGAACTTCATCCTCTGTTATAAAAAGAGATTTCGGACATCATGGCCCTGTGGTGATATTAATTACCAACATTTATTAGTGTTTATTGCTTGGTAGCCACCACTAAGTGTTTTGCATGTATTATCAGTTAATTTTCACAATAATCTAATGAGGCAGCCTTATTATTATCCCCATTTTAAGGACAGGACGCTGCAGAGGCACAGTGATTCAGTGACTGCAAGATTACTTGGCTAGTTAAGTGGCTTGCTTGTTCTATATCTGTGTTCCAACAAGGAAAGTATGCTTTGATTTCTCTAGAGCCAACTGTTATTCTTATGGTCTTCAGGTGAAATATTAGTGTCAAATTTACTTTTGTGTTTCTCTTGAATGTAACTACATATTTTATGCCAAACCTCGTTATAAAGCCTTTTTATAAAAGCTTCCCTACTTCCTAGTAAGACAAGATTCCTTAACATTTACAGGATTGACCATGAAGAGCCATTTTGTCATTTTTTTTATTACTTTTTCTGTCAATTTTGTCACTTCTACTAAAAATACTAACTTAACAATTTAGTACAAAGCATTGGAAACATAATTTTAAGGTTTCATATTACAATCTACTTATATTATCTAGAAGTGGCATTGGTTATGTTGATCAAAATACCAAGTATGATTTGGGGATGTTTTGTGAAAAATAATCTTTACACATGAGCCCATTCAATATATCATTTTAAAAAGTTAATTTGTAATAATTTCAATTTACTTCAGTTTTAATAAGCTTATTACGCACCTGCTCTCTGCTAAGCATTGTGCTTAGAACTCTGTGAATATTAAATAATCTATGACATAGTCCAAGCTGTGAAGAAGCTTAAACCCTTATTAGATAAGAATATTTATGGAGAAATTATAAGTTATAAACTTGTAATTAAAAATAACAAAGCAAATAAGCTGCAAAAATATGAAGCAAAGATGTTTTATTTTTTAATATCTTCAATTTTTTTGAAAATGATTTGAGGGCTGGGGATTCAGCTGAGTGGTTCGGCTGCCTGCCTGGCAAGTGCAAGGACCCAGGTTCGATCCCCAGTACCACACACACACAAAAAAAGAAAATGATTTGAAATATCTAGGATCCAGTATACGATTTTCACATGTCCTTTTATAGCTTTATTGAACAAATATGTGTAGAAGATGACTATAAATTCTGTGAAGAAATCCCAAGATTCTGTGGAATAGAATTTTACAGCCATTTGATAGATAATAAAGATGAATATCTGTGTAGAATATCAAACAAGATGATGACTTCTGCTTCCAGGCAATAATTTTTGTTTTATTATCAATGCATACTAATTTTACAAATTAATGCATCATGCATTGATCATGTTTCTCTACCCTTCATCTACCCTCTTCACCAGCCTGGGGTCCTTCCCAGTCCCTATTAATTACTCTGCTATTTCAGGTCAACTTTAAAAAGAATTATTTTAATATGTGAAAGAATTTTAACATGTGATACTTATTCTTCTATGCCTGCTTTATTTCACTTAACACAATATTCACCATTTCCATCTATTTTGCTGCAAATGACAGAATTTCATGCTACTTCATAGCTGAATAACACACCATTGTGTTACTATATACTGTGTTTCTTCATCCATTCATCTGTTGATAGGTACCTCTGCTGATTCTGTATCTTAGCTATTGTGAAGAGTGCTGTAATAAACATGAGCATGCAGCTATCTCCTTTGTATGCTTATTTCATTTCCTTTGAATGTACACATCCAGGAGTAGAATACAGCAATGGGATAGCTGGATCATACGGTAATTCTATTACCAGTTTTTTGTTTTGTTTTAGAATCTCCATACTCTTTTCCACAATGGCTCTACCAATTTATATTCCTATCAAGAGTGTACTGTATAAGCCTTCCTTTTCTCCACATTCTTGCCAGTATTTGTTATTCTTTTGTATAATAGCCATTCTAACTGGAGTAAGATGACATCTCACTGCAGTTTTGATTTGTATTTTCCTGATGGCTAATAATATTGAGGATTTTTTTCACATACTTATTAGCCAATTGTACTTCATCTTTTGATAAGTATCTATTCAGATCACTTGGCCATTTTTCGTTGGATTATTTGTTTTTGGTTGTTAAAATTTCCAAGTTGTTTCATAGGCCATATATTAACCATCTGTCAGATAAGTAACTGGCAAATATTTTCTCTCATTCTGTGGATTGTATCTGTACTCTGTTAATTGTTTCCTCTGCTGTAGAGAAGCTTTTTAATTTGATGTAATCCCATTTGTCAATTTTTTCTTTTGTTTTCTGTGCTTTTGGATTCCTACACCCTGAATCCTTTGCCTATAGCAATATCTTGAAGTATTTCCCTTATGTTTTCCTCTAGTAGTTTCAGGTCTTACATTAAAGCCTTTGATTAATTTTGAGTTGATTTTTGTACAGGGTGAGAATTAGGAGTCATGTTTCTATCTTCTGCATTATTTGTTGAAGAGCTATCCCTTCTCCAGTGTTCATTCTTGGTAACGTTGTTGAGACCAGTTAGCTTCTAGATGTGTAGATCTGCTTTTGAGTCTGTTGAATTGGTCTATGTGTCTGTTTAGATGGTAGTACTATGTTTTTGTAACTATGGTTCCTGTAGTGTGTCCTGAAATTGGGTATTGTGAAACCTGCTGTATTACTCTTTTGCTCAAGATTGCTTTGGTTACATGATATCTTTTGTGCTTCCACAGGAATTTTATGATTTTTTGTAGTTTTGTAAAGAATGTTATTGATATTTTGATATAAATTATATTAAATCTGTAGATAACTTTAAGAAGTGTGGACATTTAACCTATATTAATTTTTCCATGAAAATGAGAGGTCATCTCACCTTTTAGTGTCTTCTTAATTTCTTTCTTCAGTGATTTGTAGTTTTCACTGTAGATATCTTTCATGTTCTTAGTTCAGTTTACTCCTAGATATTTTATTTCTTTGTAGATAATGTAAATGATGCTACTTTAATGATTTCTTTCTCAACAAATTCATTATTGGTATACAGAAAAACCACTGATTGTTGTATGTTGACTTTGTATCCTGCTACTTTACTAACTTTATTTATCGATTCCATATTTTTTGGTATCATCATCAGATTTTTCTACATATAGAGTCATATCATATGCAGACAGGGGTAATTTGACTTCTCTGTCTTATTTGTATGTCTTTTATTTCTTTCTCTTGCCTAATAACTCGGGCTAAAATTTCGAGTGTTATGCTGAATAAGAGAGTGGACAACCTTGCCTTGCTCTTGATCTTAGAGGAAATGCTTTCAGTTTTCCCAATCAATATGATGTTAGCTATGGGTCTGAGAAAGACAGTTTATTATGTTAAGGTATGATCCCGCTACACTTAAATTGTCCAGGGTGTTTATCATGAAGGGGTATTGAATTTCACCAAATGCTTTTCTGTACCTATTGAAATGATCATATGATTTTTGCCTTTCATTCTATTTATTTGATATATTCTGTCCATACATTGATCTATGCTGAGCCATTCGTTCACCCATAGAATGAAATCAAGTTGATCAGGATGTTTGATCTTTTTGATGTGCTGTTTAATTTGACTTGCTAGTACTTAGTTGAGAATTTTTTGTCTTGTTTTGTTTTTGGTTTTGGGAATCGAACTCGGGACCTTGTGCTTGCAAGGCAGGCAACAGAACCACTGAGCTAAATCCCCGGCTAGTTGAGAATTTTTACATCTAGGCTAGTCAGGGATATTGGCCTATAGTTTTCTCTCTTTTGTGTGTTCTTGTCAGGGGTTGGTTACAATGTAGTCCTGGCCTTATAGAATGAATTTAGAAGGATTCCATCCCTTTCAATTCTATGGAAAAGTTTGAGAAGTATTGCTATAGGTTCTTCTTTAAAGTTTGGTAAAATTCAGTAATGAAGCCTTCAGGTCCTGGGTTTTTCTTTGTTAGGAGAACTTTTAGTATTAACTCAAATCTCTTTACTTGTTACTGGTGTATTAAAGTTTTTTTATATATTCTTGGTTCAGTTGTTGTAGGTCATATATTTCCAGAAATTTGCCTATGTCTTCTAGATTTTTCAATATGTTAGCATATAGTTTTTCAAAACAATCCCTAGTGAATCTTGGAATTGCTGTGGCATCTGTTTTAATATCTTCATTTTCATCTCTAATTTTATTTATTTGACTCTTCTCTCTTTTGTTGGCTAGTCTCTAAATTTTGTTCATCAATTTTGTTTATCTTTTCAAAGAAACAATACTTTGTTTCTTTGATCTTTTGCATTGGTTTTTAGATTCTATTTCATTTCCTTCTGCTATGATCTTTTTTATTTCTTTCTTTCTATGAATTTGGTGTTTGGTTTGGTCTTGCATCTTTATGATGTTGAAATGTATCACTGGGTTATTATTTGAAGTCTTTCTATTTTTTATAGAGAGCTTCATTCCTATAAACTTGCCTTTTACTGCTGCTTTTGCTGAATTCCATAGGGTTTTGTATTTTGTATTTCAGTTTCATCTCAAGGAATTTTTAAATTTGCCTTGTGTCCTCCTCAGTGATCCACATTTGTTCAAAAGTGTGTTGTTCAGTCTCCATGTATTTGTGTAATTTCTAAAGTTTCTCTTGTTGCTAATTGTTGGTGTCATTCCTGTGTGATTAGAGGAGACACTGGATATGATTTCAATAATTTTGAATTTGTTGAGAGTTGTTTTATGGGGCTATCTATTGTCTATTTTATTTTAATTTATTTATTTATTTATTTATTTATTGGTACTGGGGATCGAACTCGGGTCCTCGTGCTTGTGCAGCAGGCAGGGAAACCACTGAGCTAAATCCCCGGCCCTCTATTGTCTATTTTAAAGAAAGTGCTATTTACTGATGAAAAGACTGTATTCTGAAGCTGTTGGATGTAATGTTCTATAAATGTCTGTTAAGTCCATTTGATCTATAGTACAGTTTAACTCTGATATTTTTATTTATTCTCTGAATTGTGTATTTATAGGGAAGAGTTGGGTATTGAATCCTCCACTATGATTGTATCATAGTATATCTCTCCCTTTAGATCTAATAGTGTTTGTTTTATAAAATTGGATGCACTGACATTAGGTACATGATGAATTAATCCCTGGATCATTATATAGTGACTTTTTTGTGTCTTCTTACTATTTTTATCTTAAAATATATTTTATCAGATACAAATGTAGCTATGCCTGCTTGCTTTTGGATCCTATTTTCTTGGACTATAATTTCCATCCTTTCACTTTCAGTCTGTTTGTGTGTTTTTACTAGTAAGATGAGTTTCATATAGCCAGATATTGTTAGTTCTGTTTTAATGCCTTCATCCAGTCTGTATCTTTTAATTGGAGAATTAAGAGTATTTATATTTAAGGTTATTATTGAAATGTGCAGACTTGTACTCGTCATTTTGTTGATTTTCTTAGTTGTTTTGAATGTTATTTGCTATTTTCTTCCTTGTGTTTGTGATTTGACAGTTTACTGTATTGATAATGTTTGTTTTCTATTTCTCATTTGTGTATTTACTTATCAACTAGGAGTAAATAGGATTGGATTTTGGCTGAAGCCAGGCAAAATTCCTCTCAGCTGAGGCTTTTTCAGGAGCAAATGAGAATGGAATCCAACTGGTACCAGGAAAAGTTTCTCTCTGGATCTTCTTAGACTGTGCACCCTGGGAATGGCACTGTTAGAGATCACCAGCACCAAAACCACAGAATTCTTTCTCGCCTTGTTGGCGACAGATGCCCTTGTGTGGCACTGGAAGATGAGTGGTATCTGCAATTGATGTAGGATAGAAAAAAAATAGCTACAAAGGAGACAAGGACAATTACAATTTTAAAATTATGTCTTAAAAAAAAAAACCCTGAAGCTTCAGGACACAAAAGTTATTCAAGTCTTTTTCTCCTGCCAGGAAACTCACTCAAAAAATTCCTAAGAGTCTTAAAGAAACAGCAAACCTGTACAGTAAGCTGGTCTCTGGGGCAGTGATTTTCACCTGTAAATTGCCCTTCCTCTCACAGAAAGTGGGCAGCATATCTGGGGTTCAAACACACATAAATGATTTGCAGTCTAACACTGCCCACTTGATAGGTAACCTGACAGACAGTAAGAATATCTATCACCGTACATCACACATCTTGAGGACATCCCCATGACCACATAAAAACTCCCAACTCCTACCATATATACCTTTTTCTTGAGGGTTCACACTCTATTCTCTCTGAGTGTATACTTTTAAATTCTGCCTGAATTGAAGACTGATGCATTCTTTTCCTGTGAAATAGTCCGTGAACCTACAAGGGATTCCATGGGGAGAGTTGAGATTCCCCATCTTCTCCTTGAGGAACCTCCTCAGACTCTGGTAATACAGCTTCCTTAAGTCCTGGCACCTGCATGAAATCATACACTACTGTCCACACCCCTCGTTCCAAGGAGGCAGACCCCCTGAGTTCTTGAAGGTGGTATACTCTACTACCCTTCATGTAGCAACTTCCCTTCCACACAGCTTGGGGCTCACAGCAGGTAGAATCAAAGTTACTCTACTGACCCAAGTGTGTACTTGAAGCCGTTACCTGCCATGCCAGTGCAGTGGAATGTCTGTGGGGGTCCCAGAGATGAGAGCATACAGGAGTTTCTGACCCTCAGAGCAGTGCAAAGTTAGGTAATACATCCCTTATTAAGATGGCTCCCTCTTACAAACACCCCAAGGATTTTCTGGGAGATTGTTATGGATTACGTCTAGATTTCTCCCCCAAAGCCTCATGTGCTCATAGGTGAGGCTTTGGGGAAGTGATTGGATCATAGGTATGTGATACTGAATCAGTCTACTGATAGGTTTATAGCTGGGTATGATGTTGAGAGGTAAAGCTTTGTGGGAAAAGGTGGGTCACATGGGTTTTGCCTGGAAGGGGTATATATATATTTCCTTCATCCTCCCTTGATACCCTCATACTGCTTCCTACCTGTCATGCCATAAACTATTTCTCCTCTGCCATGTCCCTCCACCATACCACCCTGCCTTGGAGCCAGCTGACTATGGACTGAAACCTCTACCAAATGTGAGCTACAATAAACCTTTCTTCCTTTAATTTATGGGTGTCAGGTATTTTGTCCCAGCAATGAGAAAATAACTAAAACAGAGATAAAGTGATTTTTTTCTCCCAAAGTCAGGCAGCTGCACAGATTTCCTGTTTCTTATGTATTTAAAGTGTATCGCTGGAGATTTAGCTCAGCGGTTTCGTCGCCTGCTGCGCAAGCGCAAGGGCAGGAGTTCGATCCCTGGTACAAAAAAAAAAAAAAAGAAAAATCTTAAAGTGTATGGGTTTAGACAGTACGGGTAAGCCTGTATGGGTTGTAACGGTTTTCAATAGCTAGAATTGCCAGTATCTGTAATGATAGAGTTTGCTGGGACTCTCTTTTTCATCTTTACCCCACAGAGGGGAGACTCTCTCCACCCTACCCCCTGCCTCCAGCTATGGAGTCAGGGAGGCAGGTGCTGGGATATTTTGTTTCTCTTCTTCTGCTGTTATCCCAGGTATCTGGATTTTACAAGGTTTCCATTTCCTTACAGTTGAATTTGAGTGTTCTTTGTAGTCGCTCACCTTAAAGGAGAGAGGGAGTAGGAGTAGAGTATACCAAGTCTCTGGGTGGAGGCTCTTTGTGAGATGGAAAAAGAGAGATTGTGTGTAAGAAAGACTGCGTGTTTTGGGCGGAATGTCAGAAGAAATTATTTATCTTGAGGATTTAGATTGAGTTACTGATTTGAACCACAGAAGCAGAAAGTTATTTGAGTCACCATTTTCTTCATTCTCCCAAAGATAGTACGTAGCTAATACAGCACTCTCTCCTTATCCCCCGTTTCTCTTTCTGTGGTTCCAGTTATCTGAGGTCAACTGCAGTCCAAAAATATTAAGTAGGAAACAAGAACAAACAATTTATAAAATTTACATTGTGTTCCATTCTTAGTATAAAATCTTGTGACATTCTGCTTCGTCCCGCCTAGGATGTAGATCATCTCTTTGTCTAGCACATTCACATCGTACATGCTGCCTATTAAAATGATATACAATAAAATGTTTTTGGAGAGAAAGAAAGAGCACATTCATATAATTTTCTTAAAGTACATTGCTATTTTTGTTATTTATTTTATCATTAGTTATGGCTGTTAATTTTTTATTGTGCCTAACTTATAAATTAAACTTTATCACATGTATTGATATAGAGTAAAAAACACAGTATAAGTAAGGTTTGATAAATATTTATAGTTTCAGACATCCACTGGGGATCTTGGATCTTGGAATATAGACCCCAAGGAAAAGTGTGGTCTAGATGCTAAGGAGACAAGTTAATTCACATGCAATGAATGCCTTAGAATACTATGGCTTCAATTTCTAGGTCTCTAGGTCAGACAGACTCCAGGAACTAAGATGAATAAAACTCATTATGATGGCTTTGATTTTTGTTCCAGCCCTATTAGAATTCTATAAAAATGCATTTGAGGCCAGGGATTTAGCTCAGTGGTGCCTCCACCTGCCTCACAAGTGCAAGGTTCCAAGTTCAATCCCTGGTACCAAAAAAAAAAAAAAAAAAAAAAATGCCTTTGAAATTTACTCCCAAATGCTTTTATTGAATAAAAGAAAGATAACTTGCACTCAACTTATGGATATTTCCTTAGCCATATCTTCAGGATTTCTTTGTTTAGTTCCTGTTTCCACTAAAATTGTTTACTGTTAGCTGATTAAAACAGTCACAGGCATCTACAATATGGATATCATCTTCCCCTTACAAGAAGTCTTCTTCCTGCACTTACTCTGTAGCCCAAACTCAAATGTACCTGCTACTTTTCCTACAACTGTCAATATGTCCTGACATCCTTTTACCAGAACATAGCTGGCAGATTATTATTGAACATGTCTCTTTCAAGTTTTTAAATTAATTACTTTTCCATTTGGTTTTGGCCATGTTTTTTCCTAGTAATTATCCTAGATTTTGGAATATTGCTCATTTGAGCTGCCATCTTTTCCTCCCTTCCTTTTCCTCTCCTTCCCTCTCTTCTTTTACTTTTACTACTTTGGGAGAGTTCTCCAAATAATTGGCCAATTAAAACTTTCTTCTTCTGGAAGGGGCTTCCCGGCCACTATCCCTCCCGCTGCTCCCAGCCCACTGGAAAGGGCTTTTGGGCCACCATCCCTACCGCTGCTCCTGGCCCCTGTCCCACCTCTCCCAGCTCAGAGGAGGTAATTCCTGCAGGTGCTAATAACCCCTGCCCCAGTCAAAATAAGAACACACTTAAATAAGTCTCAAAACCAGACTTCCAGATCACCTACAGCAACCCCAAAGGGAAATGAGATGGAACACTCTGATACTCAACCACCTGGACCCACTGAACTGGCAACAAGAGGGGATCTCGAAAAAATGAAATCAGAAATAATTTCTCAGATAACAGGAGAAATTGTGCCACTAGTGCAAGACATGATTAATAAATCTAGAGAGGAGCTGAGGAACATGATGGAATCCCAACATAGGAAACAAATGGAATCCATAAAACAGATAAAAATAGATTTCCAGGACATGAAAAACTCCATTGAAAGTCTACACAGCAGAATGAGCCAATGTGAGGACACAATTTCAGATATAGAAGATAAGATTGCAATTAGTGACCAGGAAAAGAAAAATTGCTCCAAAATTATAAGGGAACTTGAGAAATCAATCCAGCAGCTGCTAGATGATGCAAAGAAGAATAACATAAGACTGATTGGAGTCAATGAAGAAACAGGAGAGAGTGCAGATGACATAAAAAATCTCTTCATAGAAATAATGGCAGAAAACTTCCCAAGCAGGGGAAAAGAGCTTGACATACAGATAAGTGAGGCATATAGGACTCCAAATAGCCTTGGTCAAAAAAAAAATCTACACATAGGCTTATAATTGTTAAGATTCCGGAAACTCAACAGAAGAACAAAGTTCTACAAGCAGTTAGAGAAAAGAAACAAATCACATACAAAGGAAAGCCCATCAGAATCACAGCAGACTTCTCAACACAAACCATCAAGGCAAGAAAAGCTTGGAGTGACACATTCCAAGCCCTAAAAGAAAACAGCCTCCAACCCAGATTGATGAACCCTGCAAAACTATCTTTCAAAATGGATGGAGAAATAAGATACTTTCATGACAAAGAGCGCCTTAGGAACTTCGTGAATACCAAACCAGCACTCCAAAGAATTTTACACAATATCCTAGGAACAGACATTGAGGATCACAACCCCAGGAAGCAAAGCAGAATGAACCCATCTGACATGACAAGAAATTAAATGTAAAGGGGGAGAACCCAACAAAAAGAAAAAGTCATGGCAATGACAAGTCAATACCTTTCAGTTATAACCATCAATGTTAATGGTCTCAATTCACCAATCAAAAGAAATAGACTGGCAGAATGGGTCAAGAAGCAAAATCCAACAATATGCTGCATACAAGAAACACACTTAATTCAAAAGGAAACTCATAGACTGAAAGTTAAAGGGTAGAAAACAATACTCCATGCAACGGGAACCCTAAAAAAAGCCGGAGTAGCTATCCTCTTTGCAGATCAAGTAGATTTCAAACTAACACTGATTAAGAGAGATGAAGAAGGACACTACATCCTTGTAAAGGGAAGAATCCAAGAGGAAGAGATGACAATCATAAATATCTATGCACCAAACACTGGTGCACCCAACTATACAAAACAAATACTAAAACTTTCTTCTTCTGCATGGGCCTAGAGATTTTGTTCAAGACTTTAATCTTTAGTATAAAATTCTATACTGTTGCTCCCATTTACATCCTTTGCATTACATTTTAAACAAACTTCACAGCCAGAATCAAAGTCATGGTTTCCGTGGAGGTAAAGATGAAGCATAAATTGACTCCACAGAGGTGGTCTTTAGGCTGAATTGAAAAAGAACTGTTTTTTCAAAAGGACTGATTTTTCAAGAAAAATTTCTGTAACAATTTTCTAGGTCTTTAGAGTGAAGGAAGCTTTTCTTTCTTTCCTCCACCTCCTCCTTTTTCTTCTTTTTCTTTCTTTCTTTTTGTAAAGATTAACATCTTCATATAACCTCCAAACAATATATTTTGTGATTTCTCTTTTTATAGTTTTGCAGCTCTGGTTCTCTTCTTACTGTAGCTGGTTAGGGAGTTAATCAGCACCTCTCCTAACTGAGAAGTTGTGCTTTGCAAAAGCAGATAAGATACAGCCTCTGCCCTTTGACTCTGCCAGCACACATTGTGTGTCAGGAGACAAGTTTTCTTCTTAAAAATCATCCAGCTCTTTGTTTCTGGGAGCCTCCTGGCATGGATTAGGAATAAGCAAGGCTAAGTCCACAGATGTTGGCCCACACGTTGAAATTTCCTTGCTCACCATTCTGTGCAAGCCAAGAAATGTGATGCTTGCAACTTCCTTTTGATTGGTAACACACTGCTTTAAAAAGACTTTTACGCAGATGCTTGCTTCTCCATCTAAGCCTTACCTATAAATTCTACACAATATGTAGCATTGTTCAGGGAACTGGAGACCTCTGCTTTATTTGAAAACTCAGGTTAAAGCTACCAAATTTCAGGGCTTGAAGAGATAGTGCAGTCACCCTAGGGGGATGGTCAATTCAACCGAAGTAAGGACCAATCATGGCTTATTTTCAGGACTCCTGTTATGTGGATCAGACCACATATTCCTTTAGTACCATTCCTCTGAACATCCTTTGATTAGAATGGGGAGGAAGATTAGGAAAAGGAGGAGAAAAAGGAAGAGGAAGAAATGGAGGAGGAGGAAAAGAAAGGAGAAGGAAGAGAAAGAAAAGATGGAGAATGGAGAGAAGAAGAAAGATTTTAACAGAGGAATAAAGTCAATATTGGAATAGTGGATGCAAAAAAAATTTTCCTCTCTATAATAGAGCAACAAACCATTTTGTCACATAGGTAATATATTGATAGTGAAAATTCTTATTCTGCTGTGTTAAATCAGTCTGGTTTTAAGGGCCTGCTGTACTGAGATGTTAGTTTGGCTTGATATAAAGTGAAATCCACATCCCTTTGTTCTTGACAGTTTCTAAGGCCACTCTTGCTTCTTGGTGAATCTCACTACAAGATCTGAGCATTTAATGAAAGGTTTTTTTCTGCCAGCATACTGAGTAAACACTACTCCTGCTTCTGGAATCCTTATGAGCTCCTCTGAGTGTTAAACAGCTGCATCAGCTTTATTGAAAATGAGTTTGTTCTTGGGCTGCTATTTCTCAATGAAGGCCATGTCTAGCAAGGCAAGGCTAACTATGAAATCACTTTGATAACCAACACAAAAAGCTGCATAAAATAATAACTTCCAAGGTTTCCTTTATTTCAAAAGCGGTCAAGTTAGAGCCAAATTTTCCAAATATTTACAGAAAGAAAATATTTGCTTTTTAATTTTTGAAATTTCATGCTGCACAACTCTCTTACCATTACCAAGGTCAAAGTTTCTTTTTCCATTTAAACCACTTTTCTTTCAATTTGGCAGGAATTACACAAATAAATTGAAATGGGAATTGAGGCTGCTGTTATTAAATACTTCTTCTGAGACCATACCTGATATTTAGGTGGGGAGTAAATTCACAATTAAAGGCTATATTCAACCATTTTAGTGAAAATAATAATGCCACTATTTTCACACATAGATATTTTTTACTATATTTTCCTTTAATGCATTGGATTAAAAATATTGAAATGATATACTAGGGATAAATTATTGTGATTTTACATATAACAACTGATAGCTGTATATTTTCATTCCTCTGATTTTTAAAAGATATATATATGTATATATAAAGATATATATATAAAGATATATGTATATGTATATGTATATCTCTATCTATCTATCTCTATATATCTATATATATATATATGGCCTGTGTTTCATTCAAAAGGCTCTTACTTCCACATTTTCACATTTATAACTTATTGTACTTCTTTGACTTCAGATACCATTTATAACCAGCAAGGATCCCACAGTTTAAAGGAGTGAATCATTTTTATCCACAAAAGAACCCTATCAGTGGATATGATAAGATTTTGAAAATTACAAAAAGAAACGAAGAAAATAACCCTCATACACTGACTTATAATAGTTCATATAACAGATCACAGGTGAAAGTTGCTTGAATCTTACTCTTCAGTTTTGAGGTTATTATTTACTCTATCAGATTTCAGGAAGGCAAAACAAGTAAAGTGAAATGGGAGACAGGAGAAGAAGAGCACAGGGAATGCCTGCTAGGACTACAGCTCTCTGGTTCTGAATGGAACTGTCATCTATAAGGCTGTGTTCCCCTTGGGGTGCTGGCTGCTTCTGTAGCACCTATGGATGGAAGAGCCACCTTTACCTGCACAAGGGCTCCCAGGAAGCTAGCTGCCATGTGGCCAAACTTCCTCTTGGTCTTGCAGCTCAAACCCACCAAGTGATTTTCATGCTTTTTGTACAAATCAGTGTTTGGAAACACATCTGAACTTTGACCTCTTGGTTTCCTGTTGAGGTGGCTTACCATTTCCACCATATCCAGTGACCACATTTGATGGGTACTGATGAAAAAAGAGGAGATGAAGAGTTTGGTGAAGCCATTAAGAATGCAATTTGATACATACTCACTTATTTTCTCTTTTCCGGCTTCCCTTTCTGTGCAGTTGTACCATGGAAATGAGGCCAAGGTTGAGAGTTCCCATACTTCTGTGGGAAACTCTGGGTGGTTTGTGGGAACAAGCACAGGTCATATGATAGCACTGAGTAAACACAGGTCAAGGTCAGCTGAGCATGGGTAGGTCAAGTCATGATTTCTCTGTCCTTTTTCTGTTAAATAGGGCAATTCCCTTGACTGATGGGCTTGATGTGTTTTGGGTGGTACCATGTGATACCTAAAAGCAAGCTTTTAAAGCCAAATCAAGTGGAATGCCTCACTATTTCTGCAATCATTATAGTAATAGAGGCCACACAACCCACAATTGGCTATGAAGCACTTTTATATTTAAAAAAATTGACTGTGTGAGAAATCTATCCCGATCTCCTCCCTTTCTTTCTCATATCCAGTGTAGAGAAGCCTATGTAAAGGCCCTTAAGCTTTGCTTTAGGACTGAGGGTCAGAATTGAATAATGTCAGAATTGAGATGAGCTTAAAAGTGGCACAAAATTTTTTATACCTATGCTGTGCCCTCTGCTTTTTTTTAGCAAAATGAATCATAAATTTATTTGTCACTAATTTTACTTACTATGTACTATGTATTAAGGAATACTAGCCATAAATCATGTACTGTCCTATGTGCTCTCTGGATTATCTTTGAATTCTTGCACAATTTCTATGTAGTAATTGCTCTTATTACCCTCATCTAGAGATGAGGAGACAAAGCTCAGAAGAGGTTGGTAACTTGCTGACTACTCCAGAGCTGTCTGAGGGCTGCGTGGGGCAGTTTAAGATAGATTCTGACTTCATTTGTTTTTTGTTCATATGTGAAAATAAATTTAGACCATCCTTCTATTCCAATCAATGGTCTGGACAATAATATTTGGCCACTGAATCAGCAAACACAACTGTTCAAGGTGTGATGTCACAAAATACAAATGTCCAGGAAAACTGGAGTAATTAGTCAAGAATCACTGAAACACGGGGGATTTCTTAAGGGAGAATCGACTAACTTGAGGGAGATAAAGGCCAAAACTGTGCTACACATTATTTATTATTATTGTTGTTGTTGTTATTAAAGTGTCTTGTTTTGAAGTTAATACTCCGGCTTAAATATGAGTGTTTAAAACAAACTGTTGGACTCTTCTTGTACTTCTAGGACAAAGGGGCCTATAGGAGGAAAGTGTACTAGAGGAACTTACTCCAGAGATTGCAGATCTCTATAGCACAATATAAGATAAAAATTGCATATGTGTGAAAAGGGAGGCGTGTGTGACTTCTTTTTCACCCATGTCACTGTCATATAATCTAGAATTTACCCATCATCCCTGTTCAGCTGCAGAACCCTGCAAAGCAGCACTACCCAGAGAATATTAAGCAAAGGTAAAGGCCAAGAGTGAGATGGGGTGGGAGAGAGGGGAAAGGAAGATGGAATTTAGAAAGACAGAGTTTCAAAGAGGGTAAACAGAAAGAGTTGGCAAAAAGGAAGAAATGAAGGGAAAATCAGGAAGTATGTATAACTGCTCGCTTGTTCTTAGTCTTGATCTCATTTTACGAGCCCTCTTGATGGTTTCCATCTTCTGCCTTACCTCCTTATTCAACATTCCTCACAGACTGGGTCATCATTCCACCACTCTCTTTAGCCCACACCCCAATCCCTGGATCATCACCTTACCAGTCATTTCCATGCCTAGAGGAAGCCAAGACTTGAGCTATCCCAAAGGCTTTCCAACCAGTGTGGTAAGGTAATTATTAAAAGAGGAGGCTGGTGCTAAGCTCAGCTTTTCTTCTGCAATTCTAGGCAATTCAGCTATGGCTTTGGACTTGCACAACACCCTTGCAAGACAGTGGCCCTGCAAGTCATCAGAGCTTCCTGCATAAAGAGCCTGAGAACATTCTAAAGTATGGTCTTCCTGCAGAGAGAAGAATGGTTCACTTTCCCTCACCTCCGGAAGCAATCAAATTTGCCCTCTTATCATATGTATTACTGCAGTCTCTCTCTGAGAGAAGTTCAGGTAAAAGTAATTGCCTGCAGTGACATTTTAGAATCTTGTATAGATTGGTTCCCTGACAAGCCCTTGACTGGCTTTCTCTGTATATTTTAGTAACCAACTGGGAAGTTTCTCATACTCCATTCTCTCTTTCTTCTTCTCAGCTCTATTCCTTCTTTCCTTCCCTTCCTTTTCTTCCCCTCCCCTGACCCCCTCTTCCCTCTTCTCTTTTTTACTCTCTCTCTCCCTCATTCATAGACATTTATAAACAAAATCTTTAAGAATCAATTTTAATTTGTCATATATGCTCTTGATTTCATTCTTTCCTGTATCCTATTATATCCTATTGCCTGTCCTCAATCAATTATAACCTTATTTCAGCAAACATTAATCTATAAACAGGATCACTTTTCAAAATTAAAAGCAATATTGTTCTCTAGATCTTGTCCTATTGTAACCATAGTCCCATCTTCTTGTAAAGCCACAATTTTGATGGTGATGATAACTTATATTGATTAGTACATATTTTCTACACATTAAGAACTTTAACATCTATTTATTTTGTTTTAGTTTCATTTTCATTATAACTAGTGTAGTTTCCACTTTACACATGGAGAAACTGCCACCTTCAGCAAATTAGATTGGATAGAAAGGAAGTGGCTAGATCAGGGTTTTAGAAGTAGATCTGTCTGAATCCAAAGCCTTTTAAAGAACAATAGTACAGTGTCCTGACAAGCTTGTACTTGCTCTTTGCATTTCTCTAATTTCTGGAAACAGCAAAGGAGTCTCAACACTCAAGAGCCAATTTGATGGCCATGTCTCAGTGTTGATTGGTCTGGACACTTCTGGAGTATTTACCTCTCTGAGGCACTCTTTTCTCTTCTTTTCTATGGCCCCATTGTGTTCTGGTTATTTTTTTATTCTGATCACTGATTCTCAGTTTCTTTCACTGGTAATTTTTTTTACTTTTTGGTTTTTCTATTCTATGAATGTTAGTGTCCCTCAGGCTTCAATCTTAACTACAGGATCTCATTTACTTTCACAATTAGGCCTCTCATCTGAATTTTAACTTATTATTTCTATCCACCTGTAAGATACTTACACATAGACATTTCACACAGAAACTGGAAATACAACAGCAAGGACACTGAATCCGTAATATTCTTCTCAGAACTGATTTTTGGTGTGTGAAAAAGCATCATTCTCTTACTACATTCCTAAGCTTATCAGCTTTAGAGACTCCTCCTCGGCCTCCATAACTAATAAGCCTTTTTCATATCCTTACTATTTTCCCCAACTACATACTTGCTCTATTATTCTGTACTTTTTTCAGACTTCTCTCATCTGTCTCCAGAACCAATGCTATGGCCTCCCTGAACCTTGTTTTAATCCCACTGTAATCACACCCCCACCATCAAAACCCATCCTTGAACAGTTACCTGAAATAATTTTTAAAATAAAAATTGGATCATGTCATGGGAGACAAGAAAAGTTTGTTTAAAAGCTTTGGGTATGATAAAAATCAAGACTTTTTAGATAACCTCAAGTGGTTGGTTGTGGCTGGATATGTTAATTTTAGAAACTTCATTTTCTTGTTTTAGAATAGACTATCAACTGCTTAAAAAACCCCCAATGTACCAGTCTACACTCCCACCAACAATGGAGAAGGGTTCCTCTTTCCCCATAGCCCCACCAACATTTGTAGTTGGTTGATTTCATGATGATAGCCATTCTTTCTGGAGTGAGGCAGAATCTCAGCATTGCTTTCATTTGCATCTCTTGTTTCTTGCTGTCAAGCATGGTCACAGAGGCCAGGGCTATTTCGATAACTGTATTAACACAGATCCTGTGGCCTATCCTTAGATTTTTGGTTGTGGAGAAGCAGCTCACAGTGTAGGAGGCATCTATTTATCTATGTGGGCAGCTCCAGAGTGAATAATTTTGCTGGTAGTTTTCTGATCATTGGGTTGTAGTTAAGACTATGTTTTTTTTCTTTTTGGTAAGTAACATTCAAAGATTAACTTCCAATACCCCTGCTTTCTGGGTAGAAGCAGCAAATATCTGAGAGGCCAATGTCATCCCAATGCTCTGAAAGCCACTCTCAGAGGTGTTTCCTGTAGCCTGCTGTTCCAGGCCTCTCAAAGATTTTTCAAGAACCTTGAAAAACCCTTTTCTGCTTAATATAACTACAGTTTTGCTTAACGCGATTATCTTCAACTGTTTCCTGACAAAGTCTCATTATCAAGTTTTTAATTTGTGTGGACATTCGTCATTTACAAAGCACTTTTCCACACGTAATCTTACCCAACCTTGTTGTAGGTACTATGTTTCATGAATTTAACATGTCATCAATTATAAACATTTTAAAAAATGTACCACCATGCAAGCAGATTCTATTTAATCATAACAATATGCTTTTAATTACCTGGAAGTTTTATTTTGTGCTTCTTGTAAATGTGTTTTGAATCTTCCCCCCAGCCCTCTGTGAGTTTCCTAATTATTCCTTAGGTGGCTTATAACTTGGAGTGTCTGTGGTAGGTATGTGATCATAGCAGACAGGTGATAGAGCTAGATAACAGATTAAGGAAATCTACCTTTCTTATATCCCACATTAATTCTCCTAGTTCCCAATGTAGAAGCTTCCAAACCCAGGTTTAGCAGAGAGATGACTTGGAAAAAGAGGACTGTGTGAATACAGTCAGGGAGAAAAGGGTATTGAAAGCAACTAGAGATTTATAAGATGTACCTCAATTTTCAGTTACTACTGTAGTTACTACTGTAGAAAAGAAATGTTCATCTAAAAGTCAGCAAATGGTATTTTTATTACTTTTATATAAATGAGTGCATCTAGGCTCTGCAATTTTAGTGACTAATAGTAGCTAGTAAGAGGCAGAGCCAGGAATTAGACTTGGTTTTTCAAAGCTAAATTCTGTGCTCTTTAAATTCATTAGACGCCTGTCTTCTATATGCAGGCTACAGATCTGAAATTATAAACCAAATTACCAAAGAGAAGACCAATAAAATTGGACTAGGTCTTATGGCAATTCCTTTTTATTTTTTCTTAAATCAGACAAGAAATTCTCAACCTTCGGGGCTCAGCATGAAACACTCAAATGGATAAGGATCTGGAAAGTCATTTTCCTTGAGCCTTTTCACATCTTTCAAAGTCTACTTCATCCACTGCTGTGTACATGTGATGACATCACCCCACGGCTAAAAACAGAATCTATTTCAGAAATGCCTAAGTTCACAGAAAATGAAACAAAATCCCAGATAATGACAACCATTTTAGAGTCTGTGTCTTCCAAGGACCAAATGAAAGGGCTCAACAGCATGTCACCAAGAAGGACTGAATTGAGAATGAAGCAGATTTAGTGTTACTTCCTTAAAGTAATGATGTAACGCTGATTTGTCTAATCTGTCCCTCAGCACTAGTGATAGTAGATCACTTCTAATTACCTCCCCCTTTCTGAGCTATATAGATAAACACCTGGGATATTAAAATGCCTTATGGGCTGGTTATTTAATTGCTACATAATTGATTTCATGAGGGAAAGAAGACAGATTAGATTCTAAGATGTAAAGGCGAAACCTGACAGACTCCAGTGTGTTGCTCAAGTCTATCAATAGAACTGTCAGCCCACAGTCTCTAGCTGGCTATTATGGATCCTTGGAATATGGGAAGAACACATTTGACAACTGTAAGAGCAAATGTAACTGCTCTTCTCTAAAAAAAAAAGATGTATGTTTGTGGTTTTATTTCCATGCCATCTAAATATTACATACCCAAATAATTTTTAGGTTGGAATGGCTTCCTGGTTTGCTCATGAGACAGTCATTTTCCTTTTGCTCTTTTTTTCCTTTGTTTATTCATCACTTCAGTATCACAGGTGGTGATGGTGTGCTCTATTTTGGACACTAGAGAAGTGAATTTTATATTCTTGCTATGTTTCATGATTATAAACCAGGAAACATAAAATACATTTTCTTTGATTTTTTTTTTGCTTCGGAGAAATCTTCCCATTTCAGACTAGGGAAGGACTATCCAAATAACAGATAGCAAATATCAGTTGAGTATCTACGATGTGTCACAACTCTATGTGTTGGAGATTCACACATAAAGATCCAGTGATGAATTCCTTGCTCTCACAGTTCCTCCTTTCTAGATGTGAAATGCACTAAAAGCAGAAATGCAGTGCTGTCACGATAGGTGCAATGAAGGTATATTTTATTGATATACTTTAAGGTATATTCTTGTGATGGTAAAGTGGAATGTAAGTTGGCTTGGACTACCATAACAAAATACCACAGCCTGAGTGGGTTAAACAACTTATTTTTATTTCTTATATTTCTAGAAGCTGGGAAACTTAAGATCAAGGTGCTGATGATATAGGTTTTATTTTGCAGACTCCCTTCTTAGCTGTAGGTGGCTTCCATCTTGATTCGTGCTCACATGACTTGTGTGCGTGTGTGTGTGTGTGTGTGTGTGTGTATGTGTCTTTGGTATCACTTCTTATAAACATACTAATCCTGTCAAACCAGGGCCCCAGGGTAAGGGGATAAAGTGTGGGCATAGTTGATGCCTTTGAGCAGAGAACCAAATGAAAGGTAGGCCAGATGGGTAACTGGGTAGGAATGTTTCAGGCAGTGGAGTAATAAGCACTCACATCTCGAAGTGGAAGCAGGTTTGGTGTGTCTGAAGAACAGCCAGCCAGGCAAGTGTGAAATCATTCAGAACAGTGGTGGAAGGTGAGGGCAGAGAGCTTGGGACTGATTTAATTCATGGTAACAGTCAACTTTATCAATCTCCATGCCCATATTATGGAAAATATCTTGTAATGACCATACTTTTCTCCCAAAATAAAATTCATTGGAAACGTAATCTACCTTTATAAATATATCTAGGACAAGATGAGCGGTTTAATACAGCATATGGATTATAGTAGTTTAAAACATACTCACGTAAAAGTTGACAAATCTGTCATTTCTTAATGAAACTTTAAGTACTTGCTTTTCTCAGCTGCTTTGAGGGAAACATTCTTGCTGTACTTATCAATATACTGTAAAATATATATAAATAGATAAGTACAAAGATAAACTAAAGATACAAACAGTTGAAAATTTCAGACAAAGTAAGGTCTGAATTGATGACATTTTCCTGAGTTAATTTCTTTCTAAAGTGTTCAGAAATATGCTAGTAAACCAATTACTGTGTTCATTAAATATGCACTGTTTCTCATAGTTGTACACACTCCAAAAGGATGAGAGTACATTGTTTTTCCCTCTTTTAGGGTATGAGGAAGCTGCACATTTTCTGCATCAGTGTGTGTGGGGGGGCATAAATTAGAAGAGACTCTGAAGTAAAATTCTGAAGGGAATTTTAGGGAAGATAAATGGAATTTCCTACAATGCCTAAAAGAAAATTGAAGGTTAGAGAAAGTGACCTTGTGAGAAAAAATTAAATGAGTTCTAATGGGGAACAATGTTGTAGACAGAGAGCCTGTGTCTTCTGAGGTTCCACAGATACCTTGCAGGGGTTAACATGTGACCTGGACTTAGAATGACCAAGGACAGAAGGACAGAGAGGAAAGTATACAACAGCTGCCCATAAAAAAACAGATGGTGCCTGAATAAATGTAGACATTTTTGGTCTGTTCTACCATTGCCTAATTTGGTAGGCTTAAAGTAAAGTATTTCATAATACCTGTGTGCTTGGGATATTCTGGGTATTATTAGTCAAGAGGAAGATGACATGATATCTACTGGGATTCACGTCCTTTTATTTGTAAATGTTTTTGAAGTTTATCTTTATGTTTACTCAGAATAAATGATAATTGATGAAACATTTTTCTCATAATTAAATTTTAAATTCTCTCACTCTGTACTTAGTTAACATCAGTGTTTGATATCTAAAATTTTAAATTCTTTCACCCTGTACTTAGTTAACATCTAGCTGGCAGCTAAAATTGAAAAAAAAATCTGTTTCCTGAATAGACAATAGACAAATCAAAATTCAAGTCCAGTAGACAAAATTTCCATCTATCTCTTTCCTTATCTATCTTTCATAATGCATAGAATCTAAATATATTCATATTTTATACAGGTAACTACATTAGATTTTGAATGTACTTTCACAACTAAAGATGGTTTAATTAGTGTTTTGTTCTCGGCCATGATTTTATATTTTAAAGCTGGAGTACTAGGTTTTATTTAAAGAAATAAATGTAAGGAGATATATTACATACTGACTGTACTGTTGCTTGTATCAATTCACTGTGGCCTTTGGTTGACATGTGCAATCACTTGGTTAGGTGCCAGCTTTTGTGCCCTAGAGTCTCAGGTGGTCAGAGACCAGGTACAGAGCAGAATAGTCTTTCTTACAGATAAAATGGGAAGAGTGGGGCTGAACTTCGCTTTTAAATTTTCTCCTTCAAGACTAACAGGGTTACTTCTATTTACTGCCCCATACAAAACTAAGCTAAAGCCAGTTGCCTCCCAACGATGTGTCACTTTCGCCATGGCCCTCGGCAATGCTGACATACAAAAGCAGATTAAGCACATAATGGCTTTTGTTGAACAAGAAGCCAATGAGAAAGCAGAAGAAATAGATGCAATGGCAGAAGAAGAGTTCAACAGTGAGAAATGTCTTCATGTGAAGACCCAAAGACTGAAGATTATGGAGTCCTACGAGAAGAAGGAAAAGCAGATTGAGCAGCAGGAGAAAATTCAGATGTCCAACTTGAAGAATCAAGTGAGGCTGAAAGTCCTTAGAGCAAGAGATGACCTTATCACTAACCTGCTAACTGAAGCAAAGCAGAGGCTCAGCAAGCTGGTAAAAGATACAACCAGGTTCCAAGTTCTGCTGGATGGACTGGTGCTCTAGGGTTTGTACCAGCTGGTGGATCCCCAAATGATTGTGCATTGGAGGAAACTAAATTTCTCTTTGGTAAAAGCTGTGGTGGGAAAAGCGATCCTTATGTACAAAATCACCACCAACAAAGATGCTGATGTTCAAATTGATCAGGAGGCCTACCTGCCTGAGGACATAGCTGGTGGAGTTGAGATCTATAATGGGAATTGTAAAATAAAAGTTTCCAACACCCTGGAAAGGTGGCTGGATCTCATAGCCCAGCAGATGATGTCAGAGGTTCAGGATCCTTGTTCAGTGCAAATGTGAATAGGAAGTTTTTGGACTAAGACTTGGGGAGGGGGAATTCATCCTCTGCGCTACATCTGAAGAAGCAAGATTGCCCGTGTATCTTCCTTTAGGCTGTTCTAATACTGTTCTGGATTTACCTATGACGCCCTTTTGTAGCTGATGCCCTTGGCCCCCAATAGTAGTGGGAGGAGCTCACTTAATGTGACCAGGACCCTTGCAGCAGTAGGAGCTTCACCCTTATCTGTTTGGGCCTAGTTTTCCTCATCTATAAATGTGATTTAAAATCTAAACCATGAAGATTCTTTATTTATTAAAACAAAAAGTTTACGTGGGAAAAACCGACTAACAGGGTTGAGTTAATCCTGCTCTGCTGAAAGAAAGGTGGTGAGGAGTGGCCCATTCAGCACACCTTCTCATAGTGAGTCAGCAGGCCATTCCTCCGAGAATGAAGAAGAAATCTTCCTGCCTACAATTTGTGATTCTTACTTAGGCTCTGCTCAAAAGTAATGAAATTATGAGGTCACTCAGTCTTAGTCAGATTCAAAGACAGACACAATATAACAAATTGATTCCTATTAGCAGGAATACAGTGACTTCTCTTTGACAGAAGAATTACCTATTGAAGGCATCAAATTTTACTTCACAGAGATTGGATCCTGATGAACTGAGAGGACATTCTGAGTGCTGAGGATTTTGCCTTGAGGACATCATTCCAGCTTGAGCAGATTTTGGATGGATCAGTTGTACCAGATGCATTTTTTTAGCTTGGTCATTAGATTTTATATCACTGCAGAGACAAATAAAATAAAAATCATTTTAGAAGAAGAAGCTTTTAGACTTTACCATTTTTGTCATGAGTAATCTTTTACTAAACATAAATTTAAATCATTGTAAAATATGAAGAAGCAATATTAACTTCTGGAGACTTCTGATATAAGACTAAAAGCCCTCCATTCCAATTTTTAAAAGTGACCATGTTAAGATTAGGAAAGAAAAGCTGTAATGCATAAAGATTTTTCTGTCATCTCATTTTTCTTATCAATTATAGTGCTGACCAAACTAATTAGATCAAGTTTGGAGCATATTTTGCCCCCTGAATCTGTCATTTCTCATTGCTGTGTTCCATGGTCAAAGGTTCTATCCTTTTAATCTCATGTAGCTATTTTAGAGTGTGTTTCCTTGGTCATAAATAGGAAAAACAAAGAGAAAAAAAGGAGGCATCATTGTAAAATAGAAAAGCATGAGGACTGAAGTTAGTTGAGAAGGAAAAGAGACATGGAAGGGTGTCCCTAGCCTCTGCCAAGCATCTTTCCAGGAGCTTCCTCTCTCAGATGTGCCTGAATCTTTGAAGCAGAGTTGCCACTACTGAAGGCTGTGGGTGTTCATTGATTTGCTCTGGGCTATAGTAGGTATCAGGATCCAAACCCAAGTCCATCCAATGCTGGAACGAATGCTCCACATACTACAATACTTCTCAGAGGCTGAGCTCTATGTGATAGGCCTCTTAGCATTTACATAAAGTAGCAATAACTGCCAAAATCAGATTATCATCAAAATTAAAAGGGCAGCATGTATGAGAATATTCTAAAATCTATAATGCCAAAAAATGGAGACGATGTATTGTGATATGTAATTGAAAATTCAGAATGATCCTAAAACTGAGGAAAAAAATAATACCCATGTCCACATTGTGATAAAATTTACCAGAGCCATCTTAAATATGGAAGGTAATGATAAAAAAATAAGTAATGCCACACATTATCTGAAAAATATTGCAATAAGATATACATATTTGAAGAAAATCCAGAATCCAGAATCAAGATGAAAAAAGCCTCTATAGCAATTATGATGATCCTAGTTGACCACTGGAAGCCATTGCATATCTAGGTATGGTTTGCATAGGTGGGACACATAGCTGTAGCATAGGAAAATATTACTATTAAAATTTAGCAGGAAGAGAGGCTTGATAGTGAATGTTGTTAAATATGATATTTTTCTAGGTACTATCAGGGAAATCTTTGTACTTACTAGTTTTCTAAAAGGGGAGAAATGGAGGAAAACACATATACTTTTAAAAAAATTAAGTTTATTGGTACATTTTAGGCAAATATTATAACCACATTCATTATTGGGAATTTGTACCTCTACATGATATATCTTAGTTCTTATTTTTTCCTATTCCCCTTTCCTCCCTTCCACCCCTTCACCTCTCCCTATTTATATAAGTTTTATTTCCATTTTTCCTTCTTTTTTCATTATTTCTTTCCCCTCTTTCCTCCCCCCCTTTCTTAGTTCCCCTTCCCCTTTGAACATTTTCTTCCTGTTTCACAATATCTGTTATACATTTTGGTCCTCATTTATACTTTCAGTTTCTCACACCAGAGAAACAATCTGATATTTACACATGTATGTCCTATTAATTTCACTTAAGAGGGTAGCCTCTTTTGCCCTTCAAAAATGTATCCCTTCATTCATACATAGTAATCAGACACCACCAGCTATTTCTGGCTCCCAATCCATTTGCAAATTGCCTGGCTACCACTCACCTTGCTTCATCCTTGCCTACACATTTGTCAGCCATCAGAACCACCTACAATGGCTTCCACTCAGAATAGCACAATTACTAACAAATCCCCTTACAGGGAAAATAAATGTGTGCAGTCAGGTGACACTCTTCCTTTTTCCTTCATCCTCTCTGTCTCTGGGGCCCAGTTGGCACCAAGTATCGTGCTGTCCAGATGGTGCGCTCTTCTTTGCTCCTGCTTGAGCATGTTCTCTGCCAAGGAATCGAGTGCCAGTTTTCTGGTGAGAATCTGCCTGCAGAAACATACTTGCCTGGGTTATGTCACTCCCTTGTAGTCTACATACAAATGGTGCCATGATGAGTCAAGCACTAGGGACTGAGAAGCTGGTGGAGGCAGGCAGAGATGGGGTTTGCATGAAAAATGAAATTGTTGGAGAAATGGAATGCACTCACTTGTGTGAACTTTGGTAAGTTATTTCAGCTCTCTAGATTCTGTTGTCTCACCCCTAAAATGCAGGTATTGGACTGGGTGATATCCTATTGTTCCTCATCTGTAACATTCAATAATACTCTTGTGAGCACTTGGTGTATAAAGCTTCAGGAGGATGCATTTGAGTGAGATCATTGTGTTGAAAACATCCTAGATTAAAGTGATGATTTTAGGATAGCCAGCCAACAATTTGGGGAGGAATAAATAAATTTCAGATAAGTGTGGGAGGTAGCTCTTTATAACAAAACTAGGTCTGCCTGATGACAAATTTCAGTGAGATCCTAAATTCAGTCTCATGTTTTTCAATGTTGAGAAGCATTTTGTAGGCAAGTGAAATTTTTTTGAGATGTAGACAATTAGTATGGTGTTCTTGATGCAAGAGAGGATGGTTAACTGGATTTGTACCATAATTTAGGTCTCAGGGACATAACAGTGAATAATTTGGATCCTAATAGTCATACAGCGAGTTGTGCAATACCCCATACTGGCAGAATATAATCAATCGGTCCACAAGAGCACCAAATTAGTGCTACATGCCCTTCAAATATTTTTGCTGAAGTGGAGGCCATTCTGAGGAAGAGGATCTGGCTTCCTCTTGTTTTTTTACTCTAGATGTCAAGGCAGCTGTGGGAGTGCTGCTCAGGAGCTCAACTGCTCAGAATTTGGAGCTATCCAGGTTTGAAGATTCCAGGGAAGAAAGAGTCTGCAGTAGTCTCCTAGGCCTTTGGTTATTGCTCCAACTCCACACTATGATTTAAATATTCCTTTGTAGGTTCCATTATCTACTATCTAGAAATGTAGAACTCAGCAAGAATCCTTGAGATGAAAAATATTGCTTCCCTCATATTTAGCTTACTCATATCCATATTATGAGTCATTCTTCCATCAATATGTTTTAATAACTATTTTGAATATATAGTTTGAATGTAAAATAACACTGAATATTTTGTCCTTATCTATCCAGCTTTTCTTCACACTTAAAATTTTCAGCTTGGGAGAGTGGGTATGGGTGGAGCCTGACAGAAAAACACTGTTTTCTTCTCTGCATATGCAAGAGTTCTGTCTATGATTATGTATTAAAATGGGTGGTGGTTCTTTGTTTCCTACAATTTTCATTTGACACACAATTACTTCCCTTTGTGACATATATGTTAGTGTGTACAAGGATAACTCAGGCCACAAGGGGCACGTAAAGCTTAGAGCTGTGGAACTTTATGTACTGGCCATGGATTCACCTGCTGGAGGTGTGTCTTAGTTCATTTTTTGTTTCTGTAATAGAATAACACACACTGGGAAATTTATAAAGAAGTTTATGTGCTCATGGTTCTGGAGCCTGGAAAGTCCAAGGGGTTGACTCCAGCATCTTCTTGGCATCTGGTGAGGTCTTTTTGCTGAGTCTCAAAGTGGCAGAATGCATCACATGGTGAGAGGGAAGAGAACATATACAGAAGAGCTTGCCTTTATAACAGAACCACTCTCCAATAACTAACCTATTCCCCTGAGAACTACCTTATTTGTACTCTTGAGAGAATGGCCTTAATCCATTCATGAGAGTGGGATCCTTATGACCTAAAAACCTCCCCTTAGGACCCTCCTCCCAACACTGCTGCATTGGGAATTATGGTTTCAACATAAAACTTTTGGGGGACACATTCAAACCATATCAGACTTCCATAATGACATACCATAGATTGGATGGCTTAAACAACAGCAATTTATTTTCTTATGATTCAAGTGGCTGGAAGTCCAAGATCAAGGTTCTGGCTGATTTGGTTTCAGGTGAAGCCTCCCTTTCTGGCTTGTAGATAGTAGTCTTCCAATTATGTCCTCATATGGTTCTTTCTTACTGTGTGCTCATGGAGAGAGAGGGAAAGTAAGTACTCTGGTGTTTCTTCCTTTCATAAGCATGATGATTTTACTATCTGATTATTACATAAGAGCCCTATTGTTATGGCCTCATTTAACCACAGCTGTTTTCTTAGGGGCCCCATATCCAAATACAGCCCCAGTGAAAGTTAGGACTTCAATATACTAATTTTTGAGGGGACACAAACCATTAGTTCATAAAAAGAAGCATATATCTGAGGAGAAGCATGGTGTAGTATTAAAGGTGGTACGATTTAATGGCAAAGAGTATAATCTTTAGAGTCTGTCATGTTACTTCAATTTATGATTTTATCACTTACTGTGTGAAGTTAGTCAAGTTCATTTGACAGTCATTTTGTAAATTTTTTTAGTATCTACTGGGGTCTATGCTAGTATCTGGCCATAAAGTTGTAAATATGACATAAATAAATGGTGTTGTCCATGTAAATCCTTGGAATAGTAGATGGAACATAGAAAGTATTTGGTAAATGCTGGTTGGCTTCCAAGATCTTCCTGGAAGTGAGTAATCTTACAGTTGAACTCTTCTGTAACAGACACTGTGCAGAATTTACAGGCTTACTAGCTGTTTCTAAGGTTTCTAAGATATGAGGGGCAGAAGCAAGACTCATCCAAATGACATGGGAAATATATCTGGATATAAGCAGAGACTAGAGAACCCATTATACAGTGATTGGTGGGGCTTAGCCGTTACAGACTATGCCTTAGAACTGGTCTCTCATGGCTTCTGGAAGTTAGCCATGTCTCTGAAATTCTTCTGGGTAAAAAGTATGTTATATGGGGGTCTTCTATTGAGGATTCTATGTGAATTTACCTGTTTACTTTGTGACATCTCTTCCATGTTGGGGGGATGTAGATTTCTTGTCTTCACTCAGTAAGCAAATGCATATATGTTTATATGCCTACACTCTTGTGGACTTATTCACACACACACACACACACACACCACACTCTCTCACACAAATGCATATACTTTTCACAATTCATGGTGAGCGTTTGGAGGTATAGCATTGAGGGCACCAATATTAAGATACATTTTGTTTTATTCCAAGGGGAAAATGATTCATCAGTGTCTTTTTGTTTAGAATCACAGATGACATTCTTTATTGATTGTAAAATGAATTTATTATCAGAACATCTAAAGTCATCTTAAAAGGTGTCTATAATTTTCAATAATACTGCAGGTACAACTACTGATGTAGAGTATTGTCAATCTCTTAAAATGTTTTAACCTACAAATTAATTATGGTAGCATTAGAATGCTGCAGGAAAAGCCATGAGCTGAGTCAGAAGGTCAAGTCCAGTGCTCAGGCTACCTCAAACCAGTAAGCACTGTGAGAAAGCCACTGGCCAATTTCCCTAGAGGCAGACTTAGAATTCTAGCTAAAATTAATCTCTCTGGAACTTAGCATTCTTATTTGTGAAGTGAAGGTATTGTAACAGATGGTCGTAAGTGCTCTTTCTAAATGATGCTTAAAAATAGCCAGACTAAAATTTCATCGAGACTATGCTCAACACTTTCTACGCATTATTTCATTTAATCTTCTTGGTGACTATCTTAGTCCACCTTGTGTTGCTTCAGCAGAATGCCTGAGACTGGGTAATTTATAAAGAAAACAATGAATTTCTTATAGTTTGGGAGGCTGGGAAGTCCAAGATCAAAGGATCACATCTGGTGAGGACCTTGTTGATATATCATAGCGCGGTAGAGGGCATCACGTGGTGAGAGAACAGAAGTGAGCAGATTCAGATCTCTGCTCCTCTTCTTCCAATGATGCAAATGCTATAATGAAGGCCTCCATCCTCGTGATTTCATCCAAGTCAAGTTAACTCTCAAAAGCGCCCATCTCCACAAAACCATAATAAAATATGAATTCGAGGATTCAGTTTCCAATACTTGAATTTGAGGAAAACATAGTCACACCACAGTAGTGAATCCTGTTACTCACATTATCTTCATTCCACACATGAGGAAACTAAAGCCTAGAGAAGCTAAGAAAATTTTCCCTGAGATGGCACAGGCGGTAAGTGGTAGCTATCTGCAGCTTACCTTTATTGATTGAAAAATACAGATGATATTTAGATTTTTTAAAATTTATTAAAGTAAAAGATATATTGCCATTCATCCCTGTCAAAATAATCCCTCTCTGAATGTGCTTGTCCCATTGTTTTGCCACTTTTTGAAGCAGTTTTGGAAGTCCTCTTTCATGTCGTTTGTTACACTATGATGACTACCTTGATGTCCTGAGTTCACTCAAAGTACTTACATTTTATGGTGATTTTGACTTTAGGGAAGAGCAAGAAATCGCACAGTACCAGATTCAGTGAATAAGGTGGCTAAGGACACAGCATAATGTTTTTATGATCCTAGGTGGCACTGGAGAGCAGCACTCATTGTATTTTTCTTTTTTTTGGTATTGGGTATCGAACTCGGGACCTTGTGCTTGCAAGTCAGGCAGTGGCACCACTGAGCTAAATCCCTAGCCCTCACTCATTGTATTTTTATCATGACTTGTAAAGACATTCATCACACCTTGTATATAACATCTTAATAATTTTTTTATTCCCATTTCTCCTTCCCCAGATTCCATTCCCAAACATTTACCTTCCTGTTTCTTATCACTTCTCCTTTATTATGCTCTTTAAATTATTTATGTTTTGGGTTTCTCATATAAGAGAAACTATGCAGTATTTAACATTCTGTGTCTGATTTATTAAATATAAATATTATGGTCTCAAAGTCCACATGTTGTCCTACAAATGATTAAAATTTATCCTTCTTTATGGCTAAGTAATATTTCATTGTACATATATACATTTTGTTTATCCATTCATCTGCTGATGGGCACCTATAATGTTTTCATAATTTAACTATTGTGAATTGCCCTCCTAGAAACATGGGTATGCATGTATCATTATAATATGATGACTTTAACTCTTGTGAAAATATACCCAGGAAAGGTATAGCTTGGTCAAATGGAATTTCTACTTTTAATTTTGAGGATTCCTTTTCCTCACATCTTTACCAGCATTTGTTGTTTTTGAGTCCTTGATGATAGCTAAAGATGCTGAACTTTTATCATGTATTTATTGGCCATTTATACTTCCTCTTTTGAGAAGTGTCTATTCATTTCAGTTGCCCATTTTTTCACTGGATCTTTTGTTTTGGGAATCTAATATTTTAAAGATCTTTATACATTCTAGGTATTAGTCCTCTATCAGAGAAGTAGCTGGAAAAATTTTTCCATTCTGTTGGTTGTCTCTTCAACCTGTTGTTTGTTTCCTTTGCTGTGAGTAAGGTTTTTAGTTTGATATAACACCATTTGTTGGTTCACAATTTTATTTCTCATGCATCTGGGATCCTGTTCAGGAAGTCCTTTCCTATGCCTACATCTTCAAGTGTTTTACCTATTTTATCTTCCAGCAAATTCAATATTCTGTTTTTATTTCTAGGTCATTGACCCACTTTGATTTGATTTTAGTACAGGATGAGAGATATGGGTCTAAATTCATTCTTCTGTACGTGAATAATAAATAATCCAAGCACCATTTGTTAAGTGGCTATCTTTTCTCTAAAGTTTATGTTTAGCCCCTTTGTGAAAGATCAGATGGCTAATGGTACATAGGACTGGATTTTTTTCCAGTTTTCTCTTCTATTCCATGGTTCTTCACTGTGTATTCTATCATATCACAATGGAATGAAGCTAGAAATCAACAGCAAAAAACCCCATAGAAACCACATAAACACATGGAGATTAAATAACACACTCCTGAATAATGATTGTGCCACAGAAAAAAAAGTCAGGAAAGAAATTAAAAAGTACCTGGACTCAAATAACAATGGCAATACTATATATCAAAACCTGTGGGACACAATGAAAAGAGTTCTGAGAAGAAAGTTTATAGCTATGAATACTTACATTAGAAAAACAGAGTGATCCAAAATAGATCTCACCACTCCTGTTCAATATAGTACTTGAAACATTAGTCAAAGCAATCACTCAAAGAAATAAAAGGAATATTTACAGGAAAGGAAGAAGTCAAATATCTTTATTTGTAGATGATAGAAGACCCCCAAAATTCCAAAAGAAGACCTTAGAGGTAATGTTACAAATTCAACAATTGGCACAAAACCAACACACAAAAATCAGTACCATTCCCATATAACAGTAATGAACCTACCAAGAAAGAAATCAGGAAAACAATCCCATTTGTGGTAGCTTAAAAATATTAAATACCTAAGAATCAACCTAATCAAGATCTCTATACTTAAAACTATAGTACTCTGAAGAAAGAGATTGAAGAGAACTTCTGACAATGCAAAGGAACAGCATCCCTTATTCCTGGAAAGGCAGAATTAACGTTGTCAAAATGGCCATATTACCAAAAATGATATATGGACTTAATACAATTCCAATCAAAATACCAATAGCACTCTTCCTAGAACTAGAAAAAAGTCTTACAATATATATGGAACCAGAAGAGACCCAAAATAGCCAAAGTAATCCTGAACAAAAAGAGCAAAGTGTGAGGCATTATAATCCCCTATTTCAAGTCATTCTACAAAGCTACAGTAATAAAAATGGCATGGTACTGGCACAAAAATAGACAGGTTGCCTTTCTAATCATTATGTTATATTGTTCAATAAAGAATGTAGCTCTGTTTGTCCAGGCTTGGGTTTGGCTATGTAGGAGATATAATAATACATTAGCTAGAGTTTTCCTTATTCCTATGCATTCATATCAAATCTGGGAAGCATCAAAAAAACCCAAACAAACAGAATACTTGAAACAATTAGGTTCTTTATGTGCTTCTCTCTAAACAATAATTTGTTAAAAGGAGAGAAGTTTGGTTTTAAAATCTTCAAAATAAGTATGGGCTCAGGAGCAGTTGTATTTAAACACAAGCAGAATTTGAAAAAACAAAGTATACTCTTTAGGACAATGATTCACAATGCAAAAATATCAGGAGTTAGGCTTTGGTGAGTTGTAGAGGTCTGTGTTAGGAAATTAAGTTGGAATGATATGCAACTGGTTTAGGTATAAGAGACCTGGAAAATCTGTGGGTTGGAAGTTAGGAATTGAAGGCAAATTTTTAAGGACAGAGGCTATCTGAACAAGCATGTAATCATGCATTTGGTCAACCTGTGAGTGTGGGAGAAAGACAGTACTAGTGATTAAGTTTGTGGATTTTAGACTAGAGAGCAGGAAGCAGGAAATGAGTTCACTCTCAATAATGACTGAAAGACAAAAATAGATTCAGGGATAGTTTAGCCCTATTGCATGCAACAAAAGAAAGTACCACACATTTCTTATTTTTTTGCTAATTTTCTAATAAATATTAACATTGCTGTGCTAAAAATTTTTTTTCAGTAAATGACCACCATTCGCAATTCATTCCTTATAGACTTCTTCATCAGTTTTGCTCATCGAATACCTTTAAAATTCACATGCCCAGAGGAGTTAAAATCTTCCTACATTCAGTACTTTCCTATCAAGATTTAGTAGAAAGGGAACACAAGAGAATTGTTTTGGGACCCTCTAGCATGCAAGAAAGGAGACACCTATAGAACTTTTGGAAGCTGGAACCCACTTAGTGGAAAGGGATATTTGAGGAGAGGATATGTAACAGTTAAAGCTGGAACCCACTTAGTGGAAAGGGATATTTGAAGAGAGGATATGTAACAGTTAAAGAGGTATGTGTGTGTGTGTGTGTGTGTGTGTGTGCACGCATGTGCAGAAACACACACGTGTTGCTGTAATACAAATTCCTTCTGTCTTTCTAAAACTTCCATAAAATATGCTATGCATACAAAAAATTTGTGAACAATCTTATTTGTTTTTTTACTTTTTGTTTTTTATATAAATCAGGGAAAAGGCTTTATTTCTCAGGAGATAAATATGAAACAGTTTGTGCAGGCATTGAGCCAATTTGACACAATGGTTTGGAGCCAAATAGGGAAAGGAGAATCTACCTTCCCACCCTAAACACACACTCCTCACCCCTGCCCTTCTTAACAGTTGCATTAGACTTCTACAGAATGAGAATGGGAATTTTTACCTAGAATTGTTACATATGGAACTGTAATCAAGAAGTGTAGAAAGTCAAGTCTATTAAAACAATCTAAAGGAAGTAGAACAGTTCTAATCCTGAGAGATTCATTCACAATGTGATAATTAATATGTTAGTTGACTTAAATGATCTTTTATTCTCTTTGTGAAAGATCTTTTAGAACTTTCAATTTGAGAATTTGGAATAAAGATGATTTCTTCTAAAGCATTTTCCACAGGTTTATAGGGCAGTATATATATGCAGTCAATATTTATTGAATATCAGTTAAAATAAAGACATTACACTTGGTCCTGTGGGAAGATACAAGAGAATCTTGCAGTCTCTTCCCTTGAGACCTAGTGTTTACTTTAGACATGTAAGAATCCTTTTCTATTGATAGAGAAGGCATTAGTATGGAATCAGAGTTGGAAAGGAAGTTACCACTTCTTTCTCAAATCTGCAGTGTTTCTGTTTACCAAGAGGAAATGTTCCATCAACATCCTTCAGCCTATGTCTTTAATTTGAGTCTGAGCAAAGATTGAAGGAATTCTAGAAATATCAAAGTCAGTAGTCTTTATAATGATTAGAACTTGAATGTGTATATCAGGAAGAAAGAAGGAAAAGAAAGAGAGCATAGAAAAACAGTTGTCACAAATAGGGATTTTAGGACTTTTTATATAATAGAATATTAAAACTTTTTCACCTTATTTACAAAGCTGGAAAAATTACTGTACCAAATCAAATTTGGATTTTCAAACTACTGAGTTTTATTATCATGCTTCATCTGTAAATATGTTCTCCATGTCCATTGGTGTAAACAGCACCTTTGGTACAAGGCAGCTGAATGCTTTAATCCACGGGATTAAAGTATCAAAGTTGGCATAAGTTTAAGTTTGTCTAATCTGACAATCATCCCTATGATTTTTTTTATTCATTTTAAGCCTTCAAGAAGGAGATTTTTGTTTCTTCAGTGGCAGTCCAGGTCATCATTGGAATATATAGACTATGAAAAAGGATTTTGAATTGAGTTGAAATCTGCCTGTCTGTAACTTGTATTTATTTATAATTAATTTAATAATAATTTAAAAATAAAAACAGATCAGGAAACCTATTTTTACTGTGTCAAATCAGCATACGTTCTCTTCTTTCATCTCCTTCATGTCTCTGTTTCTCCAGACTAAAACTATTCATTTTCTTCCATTCTTCATAGGATATAACTTGTGCTGTCATTGGGAGAAAGAGAGAGAGAGAGAGAGAGAGAGAGAGAGAGAGAGAGAGAGAGCCATTCTACACATATCCTTGTTCCTTGTTCCTATCTCAATTTAGGGGTCATTCATTCATTCAAAAAATTTTTACTGAGTATCTACCCAGTCAGGGCACCGTGCACTGTGCTGGATACTGAGGATAGTGAACATAATGGAGTAAAATTGTTATCATATTAAACTCATATTAAAGTGGTGAAGACAAAGGATATACACAACTAATAATATAAATTAGAGAGTTTGGGGAAAAAAGGAGAGCCAGAGAATCCAGCTGTTGGAAGCCACAGAACAAGAGAGATCAAGGATGCAGTATCAGTCCAAGACTGAAGGTCCAGAAGCTTCCTGGAGACTTACAAGTGTTAGTCTGAGTATAAGGGCTGAAGAAGCTGGAGTCTGAGGTCCACAGATGATGGCAATAGTAAAAGATGCACCCCCTCACACAGAACGGACCTTTTCATGTGCAGGTTGACTTCTTCTTTGGTCTTCCCCTTTCATTCTACCTGGGCCAAAAGCCTATTGGAATGGTACCACCCACATCAGGGAGGGGCTTCCCCCCTCAGTTTGCTGGTCTACATGCCAGTCATCTCTGGAAGCACCTCACAGTTTCACCCCAAAGTGTGCTTTACTAATCTGCTATGTGTTTCTAATACAGTCAAGGTGACAATCACAATTAATGAATCATAGGGATATCTGAGAAGGAAGATTCCAGACAGATGAAACAGCAAGTTCAAAGGTCCTGAAGTGAGAACAAAACTGATGTGTTAAGAAAAACAAACAATAGCAAGGAAGCCAGTGTGCTAGGAAAGAGCAAACTAGAGGAGCATTGGAAGGTGAAGTCAGTAGAACTTTTGTTATCACCCTGAGAGCAATGGAGAACTGGAGGAACATTTGGAACAGAGGAGTGACTTGGTATTATTTTTAGCAAAAACATTCTGGTTGTCTGTGGTGATTAGACAAAAAGTGGAGCAGGTTGCCCAGCGAGGAGGTTATTGCAATAATATAGGCGACACCTAGCAGTGGTGTGTGGACTGGGGGTAGTGGTGGAATTGGTGAGAAAAAGTTGAATTCTGGATATACTTTGAAGTTAGAGCTGACAAGATTTGCTGATGGATCAGAAGTGGGCTGTGAAAGAAAAAGTAGTGTTGAGAATAACACCAAGTTTTTCAGCCTGCATCATGATTTACTGTGATGAAAAGGGCTGGGTAAGGAGGAGGTTAGTGGGTGATAATCAGAAGCTCAGCTTTGAACCTGTCAAGTTTGAGGTGCCCATAACCATCCAGGAAGAGTTCTGGGTTAGAGATAAATAGGCAGAAATTGTTAGCATGTGGCTAGAATTTAAATTGAGGAGCTTAACTGACACTACCACAAGAGACAGTGATATCAGGAGAAGAGGTCAGATGACAGCCCTGAGGACCCCAGTTGTTGGACCCACACAGAATTGGGAAGACAACTTCCTATCCTCCTACATTTTCACTTATACTAAAGCTTCCTGCTGATCACATTCATTTTCTTGGTAGTTCCATCATAGTGTAGACTATATTGAAGTTTCTGTTTCTGACTTGTCCACCCTTGCCTCTGAGTCTTTCTCTTATGTGGAGCTGCTAAGTTTCACCCTCTTCCTCTTCCATCTCCTCCCACCTCATTTTGTATCCACTCTGCAGAGGCTGATAAACTCCCACTAAAATTTGGTTTGGATGTTAAGACAAAAGATACTGCACTCACACATCAAGTTCTATTGTTTACACAATAGAGGTCTCTGAGGAGAGTAAGACAGGGTTCCTAAGCAGGTCTGAAATGGCTTGAAAAGGAACAGAGAGGAAACTGGAATGGGATTTTGATTGTGCTTGGAGGTTGGAGCTGGATGTTGGAGTGCCTGTGCTCTGTATGGGGTTACATGGTTTGAGTCTTCCACAGGAGCCCAAGAAAGATACACTCAGGCTTTTTTAGCAAGTTTCCTAGATGGGGGACAGAAGGGGAAGAGTAGGAGCATAAAATTATATCAGTAGTCAAACATCAAAAAATGATTTCCAGGGCTGGGGATTTAGCTCAGTGGTTTTGCCATTTGGTGTCCAAGCACAAGGACCTAAGTTTGATCCCCAGTACCCCCCCCAAAAAAAAGAAAAGAAAAGAAAAAGATTTCCAACTCCTATTTTTGTGTCATTAATACTTTAGACTAGTACAGGATCATTGATTTATTTTTATTACACTCAATCTCATTAAGTTCATCCAATTATCCCGGGATGCCAACATCTTGAGTCCTAATTCTATTGAACAGTGCTTTTGCAATACTACCCAGGCATTCATCCTTGGAAAATGTAGCGATTCAAAAGTTTTAATGATGGATAAAAACATTGAACATTACAACGACAAAAAAAAAAAGCACTGTGGTAACCCCACTCAACTATTTCCTCTAGGTTGGCATAGTCCATTAATGATCCTTTGAATATACCCCACTACTATTTCACCAAATTAAACTAGTATCCAAGCCTTGTTATTCAAGTTAGCTCAAAAAAGGTCATGAGGTTTTGGTGTTCTAATTGCCCAGTAGGGAGACTATAGTCAGCAAGAATGTGTATTTCAAAATAACCAGAAGAGAGGATTTTGAATGTTTTCATCACAAATGATAAATATTGGAGGTGATGAAAATGCCAATCACCTTGGTTTGTTCATTACACTATATATACATGTAATAAAGATCATACTGTGCCCCATAAATATATATATATATATAATTACTGTTTGTCAACTAGAAATATGCCATGAATACAATATGACTCTCTTCTAAGTCCAGATGATCTACCAAATTAATAAAGCATCAAAAGAAGAAACGTGGTTATAGTTGCTTCACCCACTCATAATGCTCCTGGAAAACAACCACAAAGTTACCTCCCTATAGCTTTTTAAATCCGGTTTCACTTAATTCTGGACTCTTAATGTACACAGAGACCTCAGCTCACAGAAAATTACTTCCATATTATGCATTGTACATACTCATAATCAAGAGATAGGAATTCATTTAAGTGCTGACCAATACAGTTCTTGCCCTCACTGTGCTTCTCTTCCTGATAGTGCTTAGTCTGAGTCTTGGTGGTTGAACACCATTATTGTTATATCATCCTCCCAGTTAGTTCAAAGTAATGACCTTCTCTCACTGTAAATAAACCATAAGTTAATCTGGTATTTGAAAAATTTTGTTCTCAAATCTAAATCTATTTGGGACATTAGTCTCTCTGAACTGAATCGGACTGACCCTATCACTCTCATATTCAGGATTAATTTGACAGTATCTTTGAACTATTTGCTATGTTCTTGGCACTATATTACTAAGCAGATGAATAAGAAAGACATGAATGTTTTCAATTGTATTTTTCTTTTCAAAATATCAGTAGCTTCATTTTTTTTAGTTTTCTTGTTCCTTTCCTCATTTTGTCATTTGAAATTACACTTGAAATTTCATTTTTGAGAACATCATAACACTTTTGAGTCATAATCTCTTTAGAAGTCTCATGCTATGAATTATGCATATCCTTTCTCTAAACATTTTGGAGACATTCATATAATCTAGGGTGTACAATTCATAATGCCTAGTTTTCTTTTCATTGGAAAAATAAAATTGAAGATAATATGATTGCTTTCTCTTAAAGTTCACAATGGTTTCCTTCATCAATCAATACTTATTGCCAGAATAGGTCCATAGTGGTTGTTTGCTCTGGCTGATTCCTTGTCTTTTTAGAGATTAAACTGTTATTAATGATATTCAAGAATTTATTGCAAACTTGAGTTTTAGCCCAATAAAATGTTAGGCCTGTTCATGGATGGTTGCTTTTCCTTTTTAACTGCTGATAAGAACAGGAGCCTTGTGTATCTGCTTAACCACTAATTCAGGCACCCTGATGGACAGTCTGTAATGTGTAATAGCTTCTGATATCATCACTACTCAGTGCTTTCTAGTGCACTCTGTCTCTAGGAAATGGAGATTTCTATCCAGATGTTAATCTTCTTGACCTTTAGCACTACTGTGCTTCTCCTTTTAAAAGTGTTTTGCTTAAATAAGACAAATCTTTGTATTTTGTTTTTCTAATTTAGAGAGTAATCACCTCACATCTTAGAGATTCGTTGTTTTAATTTTTCATTCACTCAACCAGTATTTCTTGAGTGTCTATATAAAAATAACAATATTAAAGGTCATTGTGATTGATCATCAGCTGTATATCAGGCACTTTCTCAAGCATTTTTACATGAAATATTGAATTTATCTTTATAGTCTGAGACAAAGAGATATTAACAAAATTTTCCAATGCAAAAATTTTAAGTGGAGGAGGATGAAATATTCTGCACCTGTGTCAACAATGAACAAAATGGGCCATATTCCTTTTTCAGGAAATTTACATTCCAAAGGGAAAAGCAAATGGTAAATAAAGACAGTGCTTTCAGATGATGTGTGCTAGAAAGAAAAAGAAGATTGGGAGTGTGATAAAGAGTGGCTAGAGAAGAAATGGTTTTGTAAGATGGTCAAGAGGTTTCTTGGGGAGGTGAGAGTTAATGTGTATCATCCAGGGTACTTTCAGGAGCATGTAGCAGAAAGCTGAATACAAAATAATTTAAATAATATGGAAATTTTATCTTCTATAGATGGGCTCTAGGACTAGTTAGTTCAGAGACTAGGGTTATGAGGGAACATAGGTTCTTCTGTGCCTGTCCCAGCATGTGGATGAGATCCAGAACTTTCACATTTCCTATCCTCACACACCTTAGACAAAGTCTTTAGGCCAAGAAAGAAATTTTCTCTTCATCCTCTTTCTGATCAGCAAGATCTTTATTCCCAGCAGACCTCATATTGTATCTCATTGGCCAAAATTGTGTTATCTACATGAGGAATAAAATTACTATGTTTGGTCTACAGTCTAAAGTCTTAGTCTAATTTGGTAGCTTGGATTTGGGTTAATTTCTTAAGTATGAAATAAACAGATTTGGATATGAAATGATAGTGCCTGTATTAAGCCTAGTAATGAAGAGTCAAGAGTATGAAGATCTGGGGAAGAATATTCAAGAGAAGCAAACAAATTCAAATCCTTAAGAGTAGGAACCATCTGGGCATATTCAAGGAAGTGTGAGTTGTGTGGCTAGCACATAGTCCCGTGGGATCATGGAGGGCAGGAGAATGAGAAGAGGTGACAGATGAAACTTGTTTCATTGGACTCAGGAGCTGTAGAGTCTGGGTTCAAATAACAGACCAGTGATTTTTATTTTTCATCCAACTTGACATAAGTTAACTCATCTGTGTCCCAATTTCCTCATCTTTTAAATGTGTAGAATTCAGGTCACATAGAGTCTTACAGGTATTTGGGTTTGATTTAAATTAAATTACAAACAATTGGAGTGTTTTATGCAGGCAGTGGTATGACATTTTTATTTTTAAGGAGCACTTTTTTTGTGCCACGTGTAGATTGGCGTGTGAGGGAGGAGAAAAGAAGATGAATGATGGTTGGTAAGATTTGGCCTTAACCTAGGTTAGGTAGGTTTAACTGGGGTAAAATCGCTTGGAAGGGCAGCAGAGCCAACAAAATTTGCTAACAGTATACTTGAGCTTTTAGTAAAGAGAAATAAGGCATTCAAGTAAAACTGGGGAAATGGTTATGCCCTTGAGTGAGATAAGGAACATCTCAAATAAAACTGTCAAAGGGGTCTATGGAACAAGAAGCTTAAGAACACTGCTTTAAAAGTCTTTGTCTGCAAATGTGGTTTTGCACATTTCTGAATAGAGCTTTTCTTTTATCCTTTCTATCTTCTTGGTAACTCACTTTCTCCCAATTTGCACATTTGATCTGATAATAGATAAAACAATTTGCGAAGATGATCTTTGTCAAACTGGTTTACCACAGAGCAGAAGTGAGAACATCATGGATTTAGCACAAGCTTATTGAATATGTCCCAAAGCTTTCAAAGCCCAGCTGTTCAAGTTTACTGAGTCTTAGCAAAAGTGATTTATAGTTATTTTCATTTTTATTTTCTCTACCCTTTCCTTCCAGTTACTAGAGCCTAATTTTTCTCAGAGGTGTAAAATAATTCTAATTTCATTTATTCTGAGCCAAGGTAAAAAGCAGACAGAATAGTCATTTGTTTAACCCTATTGCATTCCTTTAACATGATCCAGATGGCCTTCAGAGATGGATGGACACACACATGCTCCTCTCCACATGTTACTAACAATGCCCTGTGAGGACGTAGTCTATACAGGCAACCATCTTTACACACCACGTGGGATTTTTCCTCACATGTTTTACTGAAGATCAGTAGCATGTTAAAAAGGGAGTTTCTAAGGCTTTGGCAAATAACACAAGTTTTATTGCATTTTGATGACAATAACAAAAATAAAACCTGATTTAAAAAAATTTGATCCATTAAGTTTTTTGGTACATTTTAGGTATGCATTATGATCACATTAAACATTGGGAATTTGTACCTGTACATGATATATCTTGGTTCTTGTTTTTTCCCCATTCCCTTTCCCTCCCTTCCACCCCTCCACCCCTTCCTATTTACAAAAATTTTGTTTCCATTTTTTCCTTCTTTTCTCACCTTTTTTCTTTTCCTTGTTTCCTTTCCCCTGCCTCCCCTCTCTAATTCCCCTTCCCCTTTGGTCATTTTCTTCCTATTTTATAGTATCTATTATACATTTTGGTCCTCATTTACACTTCCAGTTTCTCACACCAGAGAAACTATTTGGTATTTATACATGTGTGTCCTATTTACTTCACTCAAGGTTCATCCATTTAGCTATAAATGTCTGCAGTTTCTCATTCTTTATGGCTGAGTAGTACTCCATTTTATAGACAAATCACATCTTCTTTATCCAGTCACCAGTTGATGGGCATTTGGGCTGTTTCCAAGATTTAGCTATTACAAACTGTGCCATTATAAACATGTATGCATATATATCACTGTGGTATGATACTTTTAATTCTTTTGGGAAGATAGCCAGCAGGGGAATAGCTGGGTCAAATGGGACCTCTAATCTTAGGTCTCTGAGGAATCTCCACACTGATTTCCACAGTGGTTGCACCAGTCTGCACTCTTACCAACAGTGGAGGATTCCTTTTTCCCCACAATCCTGCCAGCATTTGTTATTGGTTGATTTCATGATAGCAGCCATTCTTTCTGCAGTGAGATGGAACCTCAGTATTATTTTCATTTGCATCTCTGGAATGACCAGTGATGTTGAACATTTTTTTCATACGTTTATTTGCTGTTTCTACTTCTTCATTTGAGAAATGTCTATTCATTTCAGCTGTCAGTTTTTGGATTGGGTCTTTAAATGTGGGGGTCTTATTTTTTTTAAGTTCTTTATATATTCTAGATAGTAGACCTTTGTGTGAGGAACAGCTAGTAAAATTTTTTCCATATTTTGGATTGACTCTTCACTCTGTTGGTGATTTCTCTTGCTGAGAAGAAGCTTTTTAATTAGATGAGATCCCAGTTGTTGATTCTTTGTGCTAGCTCCCGTGCAACTGAGATTTTGTTTATTAAGTCTTTTCCTATGCCAATGTCTTCAAGAGTTCTACCTAGCCTATCATCTAGTAGGTTAGTGTTTCTGTTTTAATATTTAGATCTTTGATCCATTTTGATTTTATTTTAGTGCAGGGTGAGAGATATAGGTCTAGATTTAATCTTTGTCCCTTTGTAACCCAGTCTTTCCAGCACCGTTTATTAAAGAGGCTATCTTTCCTCCAATGAGTGTGTTTGACTCCTTTGTTTAAGATGATGTGGCTGAGTCTGTCTGAAGTTGTTTCTGAATCTTGTAATCTGTTCCACTGATCCTCAGATTTGTTTCTTTGCCAGTACCATGCTGTTTTTATCACAGTAGCTTTGTAGTATTGTTTCAAGTTGAAGATTGTGATATCCCTGCCTTGTCTTTGTTGCCTAGAATTGCTTTTGCTATTCTAAGTTTCTTCTGGTTCCAAATGAATAATAAAAATCTTATAAATTATGATTTTTTTATTAGCAAAGATAACTCTGGTGTTTGGCTTGACAAATACTGTAACTTGGAGGATGGATGCATAGATAGATAGATCAGTCAATTGATGGATAGATGAATGGATGTGTGTTCTCTATACTTACTGAAGGTATCATTGAGATGCCACTAATATTTGGGCATTTAAATTATTTTTCTAAAAGTGATGATGAAGTGAGCTAAACCACTTTTTTACACTTTTCTTCCTTATGCTAAAAATTACTCTCTCAGAAAGAACATATTTAGTTGCAAAATACAGAAACCCAACTTGAACTAGTTTTGGCAGAAAATCTAGGCTTGAATCAAAAGAATTGAAGAATTTTTATAAGGCAAGGAATAGAGCAGTTTGGGTAATCTTAGAAACAGGGACTGATGTTTGAACCCTCCAGGGCTCCTTCTCTTTCCACCTCCCTCTCTCCTCTCCTCTCCCCTCCCTTCTCCTGTCCTCCCCTTGCCTCTTTCTTTCTTTCTTTCTTTTCTTTCTTTCTTTCTTTCTCTCTTTCATTTTCTCAGCAGAAACCCTTTCTTCCTTTGACAGCTTTGAGGTAGTGTATTTCTAGCTTTAGTGACAGAATGGAAAGGTTTCTACCTCTCAGCTCCACATGGAAAAATCTTTAAAAAGAACTCTGGTTAGGTGAGGGTAGAAGTCCAACTGCCATAGAGTTGCTGTGGCAAAGGGGGTTCTGATTTCATAGAAAAGTAACTACTCCCAGACCAAGTATGGAGTAAACAAAACAGGTAATTCCCTAAGAGGTTGGGATATTGTTCCAGGAGGACAAGAAGGCTACTAAATAAAAACAAAACAAAAACATTTAAGAAAACAAAGCAAATATTCACTAAAAGAAACCATTTGCAAGATGGCCCTAAGAAATTAGAAGTTAGCTTAGCAACTAGGGAATAGAGATTTACTGGTTCAGGAGTAACATACACATCTCCTGAGTTTTCAGCCTCAGTCAGTTAACTCATTAATGATTTTCTGAACAAATTTATATATCTAATTCAAGATCAGCACTTTCCCAGCAATTGAATCTCATTAGATTGCTTTGCTTTCTTTATGTCTTTGTTTTAAATTACAGAAGTATTTGTTTTATTGTCTATTGTGCTTCAAGGATTTTTTTTCAAGTCATCTAGTATATAATGGGTATGAGCCACTTAGGTGGTTAGTCAGTGTTTGCTGTATATTCTATAACTGATTGATAGACTAGAGAAGAATTATGTGGAATAGATACTAACAGATGTATCTAGGATTTTATTTATAGCTGGTATAATTTCTCCATCTTATGCATAAAGTGAGATTCAGAGAAGGTAGGTGGTATGTCCAAGGTAACATCTCTCACCAAAAACGCCAAAGTCCTAAGACAGCCTGTGTTTTTTCCATCTTATCCGCTTAACAAACAAAAGGTAAGAATAAATTTTATAGTAAGAGCAAATGTGAAGATGAAGTTATGTCATCATCCCCATTCACTTTGATGTACACTTCCTGCCAGTAGGATTTAGAATGTAAAAGTGAAGTTCATTTTTGGTCTGGTAAGTGTAGGGCAGAGACATGCTTACCTCTTTGCTGCAAGCAAGACTCTTAGTGTTGGGAATATGTGGCCAGCATAGCAAAAGAAGATGAGATTCCTCTCTCTGCTTTCAGCCTACATCCAATCTGATTCTAATCTTCATCACTCTCTCCAAGCAGCCCCTCTTTTGCTTTGCCACTGATGCAGCAGCAGTTCTGGTTCTCCTCATTTTCTGTGCTTCCCAAAAGGCCTCCTTCCAACCCACCATTATCATAGTGATCTGCCCAAAATGCAAATACAATCACACCATGCTCTAGCTTAAAATAGCTCAGAGTCTGCCCCTTCTTGCAACCAAACAGGATAATTTATTCCACTCACACCAATACCTCTCTGCTTATTTAGTCTCAGTTTCTACCAAGCTTAGCCCCTGAATTGAAACTTTGAACTGGCCTCATAATTAGAATTCCTAGAAGTTAGGGCCATGGAGAATTATTCATCTGCATGTATTAGTAATGGACAAATGCTTATTGAATTAAATTTCTATTGAACCAGACAAGGCCTACAAATCAAAAGAAACACAATAACTTTCTAAATAAGTTAATGTTTTATAGACAAAACCATAACTGTAAAGGAGAGCTTTCATATTTTATTCCCTTATTCTTCTGAATCTAGATTCATTGCTAGGATAATGTTATGAAACAAAATGAAATTTAAATTTGCACTCTGATTTGCATCTTGAAAGAATACCTTGACACTTAATGCAAGCCCAAACACTGACTAAATGTAGGCAAAAAAAAATTTCTTTCTTATTTGATGATGCTCTGGGACTGTTAAAGTTTTCTGGATTCTTGGATCTCTTCTTCAATTTCTGTTCCAATTTAATTTTTGAAAAATAGCCAGTCTAACAAACAAAAAGGAGTAGTTGCTGCAGAGGACATAAGACAATAAGCCCTGGTGTACACAGAAACCAATGGCAGAGAATGATGCCCTCTCTTCTGATTCATTGACCTTCTCTCATTCCCATTCCCCAGATCACATCTGGTTCACAGAGATACATTATAGAAATGTATTGCATAAATCATAACTTACCATTATCATCATATCTGTAGCTCAGAAAACAGATGTTCTTTCACTCAGATGGTTTCTGAGAAATTCTTAATTTTAAAGACATTTCCGCTCCTGCACCATTGACTTGTGTGATCTCAACGTCACCTTGTTATGAGCAAGATCAAGACCTTGTTTTATGACTGTCTAAATGTGTTTTGGTCTGATGGCTCCCACGCATATCAGGTCGAGTTGGGTCCACTCCACAACTCCCTCTCTGTTTCTCACAGGCAAGCTCCTATCTCATCCTGCCTAGTGTAATTTTTATCTGACTCTCCCCTTCTTGGCCCATTCTTTACACATGCGGACTCTGTTTCTATTAGGCCCCATGCTTCATTCCAAGCATCACAGCTAAAGTAACTTGAGATCTTTTTTATTTCCCACTCCCTCAGTGCCTACATTCCCTCTTATCCAGTCAATTAACAAGAACTGCCCATCTTCCTTTAGGTTCTTTGTTGATTCTACTCATTTTTTATTCCTCTATAATCATCTCTGCTAAAATCCTTTTTGTCTCATATGTAGGTTATTTCAACCTCCAACTAGCTTTTCCTGTCTGCAGTCTTTGCTATCCACAATCATCTGGCATTTTGATGTAGACATTTTCGCTACACAGGTTTTCTCAAGTTACTAACTTGCTGATTTGTATACAATTTTAGGATGCACCATTTTGCAGAGTGCTCTGCAAACCAGTGATCTATCATTTCTGTAAATGTGTAAAGCTGGATCCTTTTTCTGTGACACAGTGTACAATGAAGCTCTTGTCTGGAAGATCTGACCTTTGCTCTCCTCCATCTCCCAGGGATCAATTCTAGCACCTTTTACCACATGTGAAATTCTATGTGACATCCCTTCTTCACAGGGCTGATATTTAGCTAAGCTGCAGCCTTAAGGAGCTATGCTGTGTTGTATAGTTTACTTTAGTTCCACCTACGATAATTTCATAGTATCAGTATGCTGCAAGTTCACTGATGTTACTGTTCTGAATTGCACGTCATTAGTAGTCTCCTTGGTATAATTATAAATATGTACATTTTATGGGCTTAATAAATATGCTGTATGCTTTAAAATATGGTTGGCAGATATTATTTTGTCATTTATAATTGTCAAATGATATATATTTGAGATCTTTTTTTTCATATTTGAAATCTTAAAAAGATACCCACTGTTATGTGCAGCTGCTCTGAGATCCTTACATTCTAGGCTCTTTCGGGCAGGCTTCCCAAAGAACAAAATGTTTGAAGAGAGAAGGGACTCTGTGTTTTAATCAACTATGCTGCAAGCATGCTAAGCTAATATTAATTCCACAATTCTTTACAGAGAAAATTTAATAGGGATTATTCAATATCCAGAACTTTTAGAGTCATCACTTTTATTTTTGCATGTGTATAGTTGAAAATAAATAAGCTCATTATGATTCTCACATCTAGAGTTTTTGATGCTTGGTCATTTAGTAGTGGTAATAATAACAACAGTAACACTAATATTAAAAAGCAATAGATGTAATAGCATTAATTGAAGCCACAGTAGCATCTATTGTTCATAGGGAATTTATTGTATATCAAGGACTATGCTAAATATGATACATACATTATTTCATGCACTTCATATACTTTAGGTGTTGTTATTCACCTGTACAAGATTGATAACACTGCTGAAAGAGGTGAATAACTTGTCTAAGGACAGCTGTTAGTAATTGAAGATCTGGAAACCATGTGGACATCTGTCTAATTTCAAAGACAAAGTAATGTTACTTAACATAGTGAAATCAATGGAAAGCATTTACTATAAACTTTTTAAAAACTAAAGTTTTTTCATATGTGTTTTGTTGGGGCCTTATGCTGTGATATCCTGAGATCAATTGAATCCTCAGTGTTTTTAAGGTATTAGTGTGTGGTCTACACTGTTTTGGACAGTGAACTTGAGCAATTCAGAGATCTAAAATAGAATTGTCAGATCTTTAATTTCACCCCCTTTCATAGGCATTTAGGATTGATCTTCTGAGATATTTATATTCAGTAATCTAGATAGCTGATATTTTGGACTTTACTATAATTTTGACTTTTCCAATCTTAAGAATAAGTCTATTCAAAAAATGATATAAAAGTCTTGAGCATACATGGTACAAATATTGTACTAGTGTTTTTTGAGTAATTAACGACAGACTATGGAACTCAGGTTATTTTGTTCAGTTAATTTCAGTAATAATTTTATTGTTTTTTATTTATTTAAGATTTTAGTCAGAATATGCTCTTTGCAGTGCAGCTACTGTGTTGGATGCAGATGCAATGTGTGAAGCTGGTCCATAGTCCAACCAGTTGCTGTCTGAAAAGTCTTAAATTATTTGTGTTTCATTTAATAGACCTATGTGATGTGTGCATGATTTGTTCTTGGCATTGACAGTGAAAACCAGAAACAGTTAACATATAAATAAAAGAATGTTTTGCATTGGTCTTTTGGAAGTTTTAAAATTGTTCAGCTGATTCAATAATGGGTGCATTTGGCTTTTCACCAGTTCACGTCAGTCAAGGAGCTAATAGTGGCAAAATTATAGGGATAGTGTTTCTCAGACTGCACCCCTCCTGCTATTGCAAATCCCTCATTTCTCCTTCAAAGGGGTCTCCAGGAAGGTCTCACAATATTCTAAGAAAATTTGTTGTTCAAGTTATGGTGCCAAGATGGAAAAGATGACTCTACTAAATGTCTGCAAATGTGTCTCTTGCCATTACCAAAACTATAACTTCCTATGTTTGTAAATCCCAAAGACACAGCTGTGAAAAATCAGAAGTTGTTCCAGGGCTTCAAGGCAGATCATCTGATGCTGTATGTGGTGCCAAGGGTCCAACTAAATTGACAGATTTCCTTTCTATTTTTGATACACACTCCTTAGATTCTGTTCTGAGCTATTTGTGTTCCTGAGGAATTGTGGATATTTCCGTTTTGTTGCAGTCCTTTATCACAGCCTAGAGCCAAGTTCATGGGCTCTGGGATTGAGGCTGAATCTGAGTACCAGTGAGATACTACACTGGAAATTACCTCTTTTCTTTAAATTAAGAGTGAATTCCCTGGAGACAGATTCATATTTCTCATCCAAATTAACCTCAGACAACATTTCCAGCATCCAGATTTGATCTTTAAATATAGCTGAGTCTTAATATGTTCACAAATTAGGTCTGAGCTAATTCTACATGTTATCGACAGTTAAGCATTCCTGTGCTCTGTAAGTGCTAGCTTGAAGTGCGTTCTTTTGTGAAATATAGTAGTCCTTACTTTCTAGTTAGTGCAATAGGAAGTTTGGGTAAATTTGTTTGAAGTAGCCATGGTAATAGCTTTCTCTCTTTCCTCCCTCCCTTCCTCTCTTTCTCCCTTCTGTGGTTTCTCCCATTTTCCCTTTCTCTCTTTCCCTTCTTTCTCCCTTCTTTCTTCTTCTCTTCCTTCCTGTGTTAACTTGTGCTTTGGAGGGTGAGCTTTTAGTCCAAGTGAGAGTTCACCTGCCTCAGTAGGTCAGGCCTGCATCAGGCCAATCTCATGCTAACAGGAAGGATATTCAAGTCCTGCTAGGGACAGGAAGAACTGGCTAGATACAGAATGTGTTGCCTTCCATATCTGGGGCACTTCATCTGGCCCTTATTTGTTGTCACCCCTACAAAGTGCACAGTGTCTGTCCAACCTGGCCCCATGTATATTCACAACAACACCCTCACAACCTGAATGAGTCCTGTTACCTGAAACCATTACCAGGGGAGTCTTTCTTCCACCATATCCATGGAAGCCTGCCTCGAGGAAGAAGCACTGGCCATCCAAGATATGTTTTTTTTAATCCTGCCCAACAATTTTGGAAGAGAGGCCAGCTTCTCAGAGAGACTGGCATCATTTAGGCTGTGTCTGGGATCATTAAACTGCTAAATACTTTCCTTAGGTTGAGGGCTATAGGCACACACAGCGTTATTGTTTTAGGGCTGTTCTACCTCCTGACTTTTGATTGACATGTAGGTAAGAATGTAAACTGATATTGTTTCAAATCTGTAAACAGCTCTACTTCCCCCCAAAATTCTTCCTATTACCTGCTGGTTATTGTAGCTAAATACCACTTTCCAGGTCATCTGAACTCATCTCCTTTTCCTTTCTGGCCAGAACTACTCTGTACACTCTGCATCCAGGCTCTTCTTGAGTTGTGATTCTGGAATTTGCTGGATTGTACCTCATCTTTATTTCTGTCAGAAAATTACTGTTGGAACTTTGAAAAGTTGGAAATGTGGCATTTTGTAAATACTAATCTACAAATTTAGAATTTTTTGACAGAAGGATTGACTTAACTGAACACTCAGTATTTAGTAATGAGAAAACTTTATGTTAAAAAGAAACTGTTTATTTATTAAATGTCAGCTGTGTGTCTGGCAGTTTTGGATGTCAGTGTACAGTAGGAAACAGATCAGACCTAGTGCTCTTGGAGCTGGAAAGACCCTCACTGAAAAGGTACCCACAGCACACGTCTTGTAAGCACAGAGGTAGAGAATCTAATAGAAAACTTGCTCTTTCAGTACAAAATCTTAAGGGAGAAACAGTGTAACAATTTAAGAATATTTAATCAAGAAAACCTTGAGATGTGAATTATTTTTGGATTGAAATACAATATTCTCATGAAGCACCTTACATTTTATGTAATAATGAATCTACCCTTTTCATATGACAACAGCATCATGAATAACAGCAAAATGTAAAAACATGAAAAAAAAGGCAAAATAAAAGAAAATCAAACCATGGAGTAAACTATGAGAAAATGGTGTTTGTCGAGAACTGTTCCCTACTTCCACTTCTGCCCAGGGCCTCTATTCGTATATCATTGTGCAGCTGAGATGCACTTGAAAATTATAATCTGATCCCTAAGAGGCTTATTTATGTATACCTAATTTACCAATGGCCAGGGCACAAGCTTAAGAATCTAGGTAAGAATCATATATTCATGACTGCGGCCTCCAGGTCAATCCTTTGGACTCGTTAAGGTCTGGTGTAGCTTGTTACCCAGTTGTATCAGCTCTGATAAAGGAATTAGAAACAGGCCTAACTCTTTGCAAAGGCCATACATAAGGAATATGTAATAATAAAGTACTTAGCAGAGGTATATTCTTCAATACATTAAGCTAGTCATCATAGTTAGCTTCAGAGTCTAGGATTACTTAAATTTAACCAACTATGCATGCAAGAAAAAGACAATCTTTGTCTTCTTTTGGATAAATGCCTGGCTAAATGGATGGACTTTTCCTAATGCCCTAGAATCTTAGCTTATTTGTATGCTTTGGACAAGAAAAGAAAAATTTCAGGACTCCATTATCTTTATAGAAGAAATTCTGTGTTTTATAACTCACTAAATCCAGTTCTGGAAGTTCTCAGTAGTGTATGGGAAGAAAACATCAGTAAGGCCATCAAAATCCAGGCCTACTAGGGCTACACAGATTAATGATAAACACATTGCAGCGTACTCAGAGGGAAATCATTTGGCAAGCTACAGAGAACAGGTGTGACTCTGATATACTAGTTAGAAATTTTTGAAGTGATTTTCAAGCAAGCTGTAAATATTATTCATCTTATCAATGCAGTCCACAGCCATTTACATCATAGAAAATAATAGATATAAAGATTTTACAAGATTTTTCAAAACAAACAGCACTAAATAAACATCAGATATTATTATAATGGTACCCTTGTTTAGATAATTCATATGAAAGTTGCAACTCTGTGTCTAGAAGAAACTACTATTAACTGGCTACAGAAATGCAATGATCCCATAGTTCAACCACACTTTTGCGTTTCTTTTAAACTGACTTCTCCATCCACGTCTTTCTGAGCTGTGGACCACATCAGTCACTAGTGATCCCAATTTTAAAATTTTTGTGTTCCAGGACAGACCATATACTATGAACTTGGTGAACTAGGAAATTTCACACAATATGTGAGTATGTCAGGTGAGTGATTTTTTAAGAGTCAATGTGTCTAAGTAGCAATCTTGCTGTGTAATCTTTGTGTATACGTTTTCCTGGGCCACAAAGTGGAAAGGCTCTTTCTTGGAATTTCTCTATCCAATGTCCTATAAAAGTATTAACTGCTGGGCCAGGGATTTAGCCCAGTGGTTCTGCCACCTGCCTTACAAGTGCAAGGTCCTGACTTTGATCCCTGGTACAAAAAAGAAAAAATTATTAACTATTACTGTAAAAGACACTGGCTTGTAAGTTAAAGAGAATAAAGTTTTGTACTCATAACTGCCCATTATTATTATTATTATTATTATTATTATTATTATTATTGGTACTGGGGGTCAAACTCAGGACCTTGCACTTGTGAGGCAGGCGCTGGAACCACTGAGTTAAATCCCCAGCCCAAACTGGCCATTATTAATTGTAGTCTTTTGACAAGTTTTTAACCTCTGTGGGTGAATTGACCAACATATACGTAACAATTGAGAAGAAACTTTCAGCTGCATAGGAGAGAAAGAGAGATAGGAGAGGTCCTATTGCCCTTTTCATGGACTGTGACTCCATAAGAATTGCTGAATCCTGAATCTGACTTTTCTAAGATATTAATATTTGACCTCTCCAAATTATGTCACATGCTGAAAACTGATTGCTAACCCATCAAACACTTTATCACTGAAAAATGAAAGAGTAATTAGATGACTGCTGTTGGGGGAGCAGGAGCCGAAGGAGGGTTTTCTTTTTATAAGTGAAATAACAGCTTCAAGTATATTGTTTAGGAATCAGTCAGTAAATAGACAGAGAAGGACTAATGATAAATAATGATGACAAGGAATAATGATGATAAAGAACTAGTGATGATAAAATACTGGGCAATATTCTTCAGTAAGATTTAGAAGAGGGGGAATTCATGGGGTAAAATGGTTAAGAGAAAGCACAAATTTTGCCTATGTCTTCCACAGTCTGTCCTCAGATAAACTGATTTTTTTTTGAAGAGCAGTTTTACCTCCATGACTTTGTTTTCTCTGTACCCCATTCCTGGGATGTTTCTAACACTCATTGCTTAAAAGTTACGATTTGTGTCAGTAAAATTTTAATTGCTGTGATCAAATACCTAAGAAAATCAACTTAGAGAAGAACAGATTTATTTGAGCTCATCGTTTCGGAGGATTCAGTCCATGGTTTACCGGTTCCATTGCTGTAAGCCTGTAGTGAGGCAGAACATGGTGAATTGGTGTGTTGAAGCAAAGTGGCTCACCCCAGGGTAGCCAGGAAACAGATAATGAGCCAGAGACAGAGAAAGAGGCTCAGGACACGATATAGTCACACCTCCATGACCCACTACTTTCAACCAGGCTCCAACTCCTAAATTTCTATCGCTTGCCAAAATGCCATCATATTATGAATCCATCAATGGATCAATCCACTGATGAAGATATGCTATCTACAGGCAGTCAGTACTTGTGCCTACAAGTCATCCAGAAACATGACATGAATAGAGAATGTTCTCCTAATATCACCTGTTTCTTTCTATAATATTATTAGTTATTTTAAAATGAGTTATTATTAAAATAGCAGATTCATCACCATATTTGGGTTTTTGTTTTGTTTTGTTTTGGTACTGGGAATCGAACTTGGGACCTTGTGCTTGCAGAGGCAGGTAGCAGCACCACTGAGCTAAATCCCTGGACCTTATCACCATATTTTATCTATTAATTTGGTCACACTACTTCTGATATTTTGTTCTTTCTCATTGTATTCACTGCTCTTGCTAAAGTATATCCTTAGCAGTACTATCAGTGGGAAACTGTTAATAATAAACTTTCTAGATGCTTCATTTTAAAAAAAGGTGATGATTGATCTGTAATTTGAGTGACTATAAAGTTCTAAATTAACGGTTATTTTCACTTAGAACTTATTTTCTTGCTCTATGGCTAGTCTGTATTGGCAGGTAAGGCAAAGAGATTGGCACTGGCATTTCTGATCTTTAGTTTTCAAGGTTGATTATTTTCCAGTTAGTTCTTGTTTTCTGGGAAATGGGGATCAGTGCAATTGTTACTACTTTATAGCTTTATAGCTTTGTTTTCATTTTGGTAGCCTTTTGGTATTTATCTTTTTTGTAGTGTTGGGAATGGAGCCCTGGGCCTCATGCATGCTAGACAAATGCTCTCTACTGGCTGCATCACAACCTTGTTACAGTGTATACTTTTAAAAGAAACTTCATGAATTTTTTTTTTTTTTTGCGGTACCAGGGACCGAACTCAGTACCTTGCACTTGCAAGGCAGGCGCAATGCCAGTGAGCTAAATCCCCGGGCCCTACATCATGCAATTTTAACATTTATTCAGTAGGTTTTTAAATTTGAGAAATTGCCTTTTTCATTTCATTAATTTTCTTCATCATCTAATATAATATCATCTCTTTTTTATTTTCTCTACATCTTACTTCACAAGGATATGAAAGAAAAGTGCTTATTTATGGTCCTTACTGTGTAATTTTTGTCTATATTTTTCATTTTATTTTTTAACTTTGTAATTTTGTGAAGGGACTTTTTAATTTTATCTCTCAGTGGAACTAAATGTATTTTAACCTATATCAAGTCCACCATTTAGCCCATCTGTAGAGATCTTCATTTTAAATTAAAATATTTCATTTCTCTAGTATTTAAATTTTATTTTTTATTTTTTTAATTAAATTCTTTTATTGGTACATTATAGGCATACAACACAATTACATTTCTCATTGGGAATTGTACCTTTACATAATGCATCTTGGTTCTTATTTTTTCCCCATTCCTAGCACCTCCCTTCATGCCCTCCACCCTTCCCTATTTACAAAGACTTTATTTCCGTTTTTTCCATTTCTCAGCATTTTTCCTTTCCCTTCTTTCCTTTCCCCTGCCCCTCCCACTACCCCTACCTCTTTGGACCTTTTCTTCCTGTTTTATATTATTGATTATTCATTCTAATCATTGGTACATTTTAGGAATACAATATAATGACATTCATCATTGGAAATTTGCACCTTTACATAGTCTCTCTTGGTTCTTATTTTTCACCCTTGCCCAGCCCTCCCTTCAACCCCTCCAGTCCTCCCTATTTACGAAGATTTTGTTCCTAGTTTTCAATTTTCTCATATTAATTCCATTCCCTTCTTTCCTTTCCCCCAGCCCTCCCACTTCCTTCCCCTTTGCCCCTTGTCTGCCTATTTCACATGACCTATTATACATTTAGTCCTTATTTACACTTTCAGTTTCTCACATCAGAGAAACTATTCAGTATTTATTCATGTGTGTCCTATTTATTTCACTTAAGAGTATTGCCTCAATGTGCATCCACTTAGCTATAAATGTCTCTAATTTCTCATTTTTTATGGCTGAGTAGAACTCCATTTTTAAAAAAACCCCACATTTTCTTTATCCAGTCTCCAGTTGATGGGCATTTGGGCTATTTCCAAGTTTTAGCTATCACAAACTGTGCTGCTATGAACATGGGCACACATATATCACTGTGGTATGATTCTTTTAATTCTTTGGGGAAGATATCCAGCAGTGTAATAGTAGGGTCAAATGGGACTTCCAGTCCTAGTTCTTTGAGGTACCTCCATACTGATTTCCACAGTGGTTGCATCAGTCTACACTCCCACCAGCAGTGGAGCAGGGTTCCTCTTTCACCACAGCCCCGCCAGCATTTGTTATTGGTTGATTTCATGATAGCAGCCATTCTTTCTGGAGTGAAGTGAAATCTCAACGTTGTTTTCATTTGCATCTCTCGAATGACCAGTGATGTGGGACATTTTTTCATGTATTTATTTGCTATTTCTACTTCTTTGTCTGAGAAATGTCTCTTCATTTCAGATGCCCATTTTTGGATTGGGTCTTTAAATTTGGGAGGTCTGATCTTTTTAAGTTCTTTATAGATTCGAGATAGTAGACCTTTGTCTGAGGAAAAGCAGGTGAAGATTTTTTTCCCATATTGTAGATTGTCTCTTCACACCGCTGGTGGTTTCTCTTGCTGTGCTGAAGCCTTTTAATAAGAAGAGATCCCACTTGTTGATTGTTTGTGCTAGTTCACCAGCAACTGAGGTTTTGTTCATAAAATCTTTTCCTACACCAATGTCTTCAAGGGTTCTACCTAACCTCTGTTCCAACTGGTTCAGAGTTTCTATTTGAATATTCAGATCTTTAATTCATTTCGATTTTAGTTTAGTGCATGGTGAGAGATATAGGTCTAGTTTTAATCTTAGGCAAGTTGAAGTCCAATTTTTCCAGCACCATTTATTAAAGAGGCTATCTTTCCTCCAGTGAGGGTGTTTGGCTCCTTTATCGAAGATGAGATGGCTGAGTGTGTCTGGTGCTGTTTCTGCATCTTCTAATCTGTTCCACTGGTCCTCAAGTCTGTCACTTTGCCAGTACCATGCTGTTTTTATCACAGTAGCTTTGTAGTAGAGGTGCAGGTTGGGGATTGTGATACCCCTGCCATGTCTCTGTTACCTAGAATTGCTTTGGCTATTCTGGGTGTCTTCTTGTTCCAAATGAATTTTTGGATTGTTTTCTCAAGGTCTATGAGGTATGCGGCTGAGATCTCAACTGGAATTGCATTGAATCTATATAGCAGTTTTGGAAGTATGGCCATTTTCCCTATATTAATCCTTCCTACCCAGGAGCAGGGGATGTCTGTCCATTTTCTGATATCATCTTCAATCTCTCTTTTCAGAGTGCCATAGTTATCAGAGAAGAGGTCTTTGATTTTTTTCGTTAGGATGATTCCTAGGTATTTCAGTGTTTTGGTTGCTATTGTGAAAGGAATTATTTGCCCTATTTCTCTCTCAGTGAGTCTGTCATTGATGTAGAGGAATGCTATTGATTTTTGTGTGTTGATCTTGTAACCAGCTACTTGACTGAATTTGGTTATTAAGTCTAGAAGACTTTTGGTGGAGTTCTTGGGGTCTTCTATATAGAGTATCATGTCATCTGCAAATAATGACAATTTGACTTCTTCATTACCTATCTTTATTCCTTTTATTTCTTTCTCTTGTCTAATTGCTGTGGCTAATGTTTCCAGAACTATATTGAACAAGAGTGGTGATAGTCGACATCCTTGTCTTGTTCCTGATTTTAGTGTGAAGGATTTCAGTTTTTGACCTTTTAGTATGATAATGGCTGTTGGTTTTTCATAGATGGCTTCTATCAGTTTGAGGTAGAGACCATCTATCCCAATTTTTTGTAGGGTTTTTATCATAAATGCATGTTGGATTTTGTCAAATGTTTTTTCTGCATCTATGGAGATAATCATATGGTTTTTGTCCTTGGCTCTATTGATATAGTGTATTACATTGATTGATTTGCATATATTGAACCATCCCTGCATCCCTGGGATGAATCCCACTTGATCAGGGTGTATGATCTTCTTGATGATCTTCTGCATTCTGTTTGCCATTATTTATTAAGGATTTTTGCATCTGTGTTCATTAGTGAGATTGGTCTATAGTTCTCCTTTTGGGTTGGGTCTTTCTCTGCTTTGGGGATCAAGGTGATGCTTGCTCCCAGGAGTGAATTCAAGAGTATTGCTTCCCTTTCAATTTCCTTGAAGAGTTTAAACAGTAGTGGCAGCAGTTCCTCTCTAAATGTCTTGGAGAATTCAGCAGTGAAGCCATCAGGGCCTGGGCTTTTCTTAGTTGATAAGTTTTTAATTACCTTTACAATTTCATTGGTTGATATTGGGTTGTTCAGAATTTTTAGGTCTTCTTCATTCAACTTTGGTAATTCATATGTATCTAGGAATCTGTCCATTTCTTCTGTGTTGTCCATCTTATTGGTGTATAGTTTCTGGAAGTAAGTATGGATGATCCTCTGGATTTCTGCTGGGTCTGTGGAATTTCACCCTTTTCATTCCTAATTGCATGGATTTGGGCCTTTTCTTTCCTTTTTTTGATAAGGTTGGCTAAGGGTTTGTCAATTTTGTTAATTCTTTCAAAGAACTAACTCTTGGCTTCATTGATTTTTTTGTATCATTCTCTTAGTCTCCATTGCATTGATTTCTCCTCTGATCTTTATAATTTCCTCCCTTCTATGAGCTTTGGGGTTGTCCTGCTCTTCTTTTTCTAGAAGCTTGAGGTTCAGCATCAGACTGTTTAATTGGACTCGTTCTGTTTTCCTAATATGTGTATTCACTGCTATGAATTTCCCTCATAAGACTGCTTTCATTGTGTCCCATAGATTCCGATATGTTGTATTGTCATTGTCATTTAATTGAAGCAACTGTCTGATTTCTTCTTTAATTTCCTCTGTGACCCATTGGTTATTCAGAAGTGTGCTGTTCAATTTCCACATGTTTATGAAATTTTTTGAGTTTCTTTTGCTATGGATCTCCAATTTCATCACACTATGGTCTGATAATATACAGGGGATAACTTCAATTCCTTTGCACTTACTTAAACATGTTGTATGTGTGAGTATGTGGTCTGTTTTGGAGAATGACCCATGTGCAGCTGAGAAGAATGTGTATTCTGATTTTGTGGGGTGGAAGACTCTGTAAACATCTGTTAAATTCATTTGTTCGAGAGTTCGATTGAATTCTAGTATTTCATCACTTTGTTTTTTGTCTAGTTGATCTATCTATTTGTGACAGTGGGGTGTTAAGGTCCCCCACTACAATTGTATTAGTGCATATATGACTTTTCATGTCCATTAGTATTTGTTTTATATAGCTGAGTGCACTAGTGTTTGGTGCATAGATATTTATGATTGTCATCTCTTCCTCTTGGATTGTTCCCTTTACAAGGAAGTAGTGTCCTTCTTCATCTCTCTTAATCAGTGTTGGTTTGAAATCTACTTGATCTGCAAAGAGGACAGCTACTCCTCCTTTTTTTTGTGTTCCTGTCACATGGAGTATTGTTTTCCACCCTTTAACTTTCAGTCTATGAGTTTCCTTTTGCATTAAGTGTGTTTCCTGTATGCAGCATATTGTTGGATTTTGCTTCTTGACCATTCTGCCAGTCTATTTCTTTTGATTGGTGAATTGAGACCATTAACATTGATGGTTATAACTGAAACGTAATGACTTGTCATTGCCATGACTTTTTCTTTTTGTTGGGTTGTCCTCCTTTATATTTAATTTCTTGTCATGTCAGATGGGTTCATTCTGCTTTTCTTCCTGTGGTTGTGAACCTCAATGTCTGTTCCTAGGATATTGTGTAAAATTCTTTAGAGTGCTGGTTTAGTATTCACAAAGTTCCTAAGGTGCTGTTTGTCATAAAAGTATCTTATTTCTCCATCCATTTTGAAAGAGGGTTTTGTAGGGTACATCAATCTGGATTGGAGGCTGTTTTCTTTTAGGGCTTGGAATAGGTCACTCCAAGCTCTTCTTGCCTTGATGGTTTGTGTTGAGAAGTCTGCTGTGATTCTGATGGGCTTTCCTTTGTATGTGATTTGTTTCTTTTCTCTAACTGCTTGTTGAACTTTGTTCTTCTGTTGAGTTTCTGGAATCTTAACAATTATAAGCCTATGTGTAGATTTTTTTTGATCAAGGCTATTTGGAGTCCTATATGCCTCACTTATGTGTATGTCAAGCTCTTTTCCCCTTCTTGGGAAGTTTTCTGATCTTATTTCTGTGAAGAGATTTTTTATGTCATCTGCACTCTCTCCTGTTTCTTCATTGAGTCCAATCAGTCTTATGTTATTCTTCTTTGCATGGTCTAGCAGCTGCTGGATTGATTTCTCATGTTCCCTTCTAATTTTGAAGCAATTTTTCTTTTCCTGGTCACTAATTGCAATCTTATCTTCTATATCTGAAATTCTTTCCTCACATTGGCTCATTCTGCTGTGTAGTCTTTCAATGGAGTTTTTCATGTCCTGGAAATCTATTTGCATGTGTTTTATGGATTCCATTTGTTTCCTATGTTGGGATTCCATCATGTTCCTCAGCTCCTCTCTAGATTTATTAATCATGTCTTGCACTAGGGGCACAATTTCTCCTGTTATCTGAGAAATTATTTCTGATTTCATTTTTTCGAGATCCCCTTTTGTTGCCAGTTCAGTGGGTCTAGGTGGTTGAGTATCAGAGTGTTCCATCTCATTTCCCTTTGGGGTTGCTGTAGGTGATCTGGAAGTCTGGTTTTGAGACTTATTTACATATTTTCTCATTTCGACTGGGGCTGGGTGCTATTAGTGCCTGCAGGGATTACCTCCTCTGAGCTGGGAGAGGTGAGACAGGGGCTGGGAGCAGCAGTAGGGATGGTGACCCCAAAGCCCTTTTCTGTGGGCTGGGAGCAGCGGGAGGGATGGTGACGGGGAAGGCCCTTCCTCTGGACCAGGAACAGTGGGATAATGGCTCAGAAGCCCCTACCTCTGTGCCGGGAGTGGTGGGAGGGATGGTGGCCCAGAAGCCCCTTCCTCTGAGCCAGGAGCAGTGGGCCAGAAGGTGGCCCAAAAGCCCTTTCTTCTCGGCTGGGAGCAGTGGGAGGGATGGTGACCTGGAAGCCCCTTCCTCTGGGCCGGGCGCAGCGGGACTCCGTACCGTGGTCTGGTGGTCTGGTGTCCTCTGCATCTTTGTAGTGTGGAACCAGGTGGCTGCCTGTCTGCAGCAGGGTGATTCGCTGTCTTAGGTGCGACTCAGAACCTCAGTAGGGTGTGCCCAGACCTACCTGTGCAGCGGGCTGATTCGGAGTGTTCGGCACGACTGGGGACCACAGTAGGGCGTGGGCAGACCTGCCTGTCTGCAGCGGGATGATTCGGCGTCTGCAGCGGGATGATTCGGCGTCTTCCGCGTGACTCGGGACCTCGGTAGGGCCTAGTTTTAAAATTTTATAACTATCTTTGTTTCACAATTGTCTGTTTTTATTTCATGAGGGCAGGTGTGTTTTGAGGTCTTCGAAAATATTTTTAAAACAACATTTCTTTGAAAAATCTTTTTTATATTATTCTCCATATTTCTTAAGATACAGAGTTTTTTATTTTATACATCTGTCATTTATTGTTTATAGCAATGGATTCTCTTTATATTTTTTTACTTTTTGCCCAACTTTGTTTTCTAGAACGTGATACTCATGCAAGTTTCAGAATTTTACCATTTTTGGTGTGCAAAACTGAATTCTTAAGCCTTCTGTTTTTATCTTTGCCCAAAATTTAGACTTCAAGTGTGAACTAATGTTTTGCTTACCTCTGTGGAATTTTCCTTTTTTTTATGACACCTACAGGTTTCTCTTTTTATTTTAGAACTCAGTAGGCACTTTTAATTTTTAAAATTTTATCTATAATTTTAAATATTTTGAGGAAAGAGGATGTTCTTTCGATGTATATTTTATCAGCCATACTTATTCATTCCTTAAAGAAGATTTGCAAAGAAAAAAATATGATAATAGTACTTTGAGAGGAAAACTAGTAAAGAAAAGAATTTCCAGAGTAGGAGAAGAAGAAAGTAATGGTAGAACCAAAGGAGAATACTTGGACAAGAGAGGAAAAGAGCAAATCATGGGACAGAAGAAAGAGGAGGGGAGAGGGGATTACAACCTAAGTAAAACTTATACTTAGTAGAACTAAGTATACTTAGTTTACCATGTAGTAGTAGTAGCAGTAGTAGTAGTAGTAGTAGAACTAAGTAGAACATAAGTAGAACTTCTGGTGCACTTGGAAGATAAGGACACAGATTTGCCATCCTGTAAATCGGGCTGGATCCTCAGCAAAGTCAGGCTAAGTTATGGCCAGATTTTTGGCTCTTAATAGGCAGAACTTTGATTTTATCAATATCCTTACAAAAAAACAAGTTCTCAGGAATGAACTCTACTAGTTCAATACACAATATATTTATATAGACAAGAATACCATTTTTTAACATGTAAATAGGAAGTGTACATCTCTAGAGGCCTATAATGTTTCTGTCTTGATCTATAAGAAAGTTACTGAAAAAGTAAAATCAAAAGCACCAGATTGGTTGATAAACAAGCATAAGAATACTGAGAGTTAACTGGATGATTTTAATGATTAATGAGCCATGATAGTCCACAGGTCTACATGGGAATTTTATCTTCAAGAGAATTGGCTGATTTAGACTCATTGGTAGGGAACAACTGTGTAGCAGAGGGTCCTAACTGTCATTTGACACCATATTTTTACATATGTCAATTGTTCTTAGGTGTATATTAAGATAAAAAATGTCAAGCAATTACTAACACAATTAGTGCTGTTTCTATGATTATAACCACAATCACCATCACTTCTTATTGACACTACACATAAATTCTTTCTATGTAAATTCCCTCACTTATCCCTATAGTTATTTGTGAAGTATGAACTACCTACTGTATTTTATGTAGGAGAAAACTGAGACAGAGAAAAATCATACAAATTGAACAAAATTACATAAGAAATAGTTTAATTTGGATTTAAACCAATGTCAGACTCCAAATCTCATGTCTGCAGAATCCAGTTGATTAACTAGAGTCCTAGACAGGCTAATGATTCTTAGAGGGCACTGAGGGCACTGAGATCAGATGGATATTCCTGAAACATTTTAGTCACTCATTCCTGAGGGACATTTCTTGTATTTGTACAGATGGCTAATCTCATTAATTGCATTTGTCTCAATTTCATTCTCAGTGTGCAAGTCTGAAGTTATCAGGAGTACCTTACTGACACCTTGTTATCTTCTTCTAAAACAGAAGTCAAGATTGAAGGAAAGGACAAGGATATAATAGTGAGAAATTTGGGAGAGGGCAAGAGGGAAACCAAAGGAGTTTAAATGTAGTGACTTCTATTTCTTTGTGAAGTAGTAGCTAAGGTCATATTAGGAAAACTACAAATAGAAAGAAGCAGCAGGGGCATCAACTCTTAGTTACACCTTCACTTATGACCTGATATTTCCTTTAAGATTAGTTTTGTATTTTAAAACTGTTATATTTGCCAAACATTTCTATACACTTGAAATAAAGTCAAGTCTGAATTAGCTGAGCCAGACATATTCCCAGAAGAAACAATATGTAGAAGGCTAATTTTAATTATCTTATCATTAAGAAATGAATCTATTTTAAAATATCCGACAATTTAGCACCTTTATTTAGGTAATTTATCTTTTCTGGTCCATTTATTCTAAAATAAATGAACCTTAACAGTCTTAGAGATTTTAGGAGTATATACACAGCTGTATTTTAATGGGAAAATATCAACCTTCATAAGAAATGTTGTAAAATTTGCATTGAAATTATATAATTTGGGGCTGAATATGAGCAAAAGTACAACTCTTCCACTGTTGTTTTTCAAATCTTATCAACCGAACCTTCCTGAGAATTGATACTTCCAGTTACTCCCTTTCTTTGAATTCTAGTAGCATCAAACTGATATTTCTTGAGTTCAGTTACCACACCTACCTGACCCTCCTTGCCCTTTCCTCCTGAAATTTGGTCTTACCATTCCATCTTGGACATTTCCTGATACCCTCCACTGCTTTGTGGCTCTCCTTCTGGAGAAGAAAGACAGAGCTCAGGCATTTTCTTCTTGCAGATTGAATGAATGAGCAGAATTGTACCTGAGCTGCCAAGGCTCTCCCATGGGTTGAGTTGTGTTCCCCATAAAAGATATTGAAGTTCTAGTCCCCTAATGTTTGTAAATGTGATTTTACTTGGAAATAGGGCCTCTCTGGATGTAATTTAGTTAAGATGAGGTCAATAGGATGAGTCCTAGTCTAATATGACAGTTGTCTAAGGAAAGGAAAACACTATACACAGACAAACGGAGGGTGGATTGGGGAAGCTGGAAACCCAAGAAGGCCAAAAAGCAATGCCTTCTTGCAAAAGCTGGAAGAAGCAGGGGAGGAATCTCCCCTAAATTGTTCAGAGAACGTAGCCTGCTATATCTTTATTTTGCACTTCCAGTTTCTGGTACTTTATTCCACCAACTCTAGAAAACATGTGTAGGTTCCTTTATTTTTCTTGAAATCAGATTTGGAGACTAAGCCTTTGTATATGGTGAAGATAACAAAATCCTGTCATCAGACTTGAGACTCTTTTAAGTATCAGCCTCTAGTGTCCTTTTCTTCCCCCTAATAGCTGAGCATCTTATCATGTGCTACCTGCATGAGTCTTGTCAATGGGTGAGAGAGAGGTGACCCCTGCTTTCTTCACTTATGATGGATCATTGCTGAGGAGAAGCTTCAGATTACTGTCCTGTCCACCCCACTGTGGCTCACTCAACTCCAGAGGTCAGCAGGAAAGAAAATGCTGAGATAATTTTAAAAGGTGAAGCATTTTATGTTTGTTTCCTATCAAATTTTGCCTTACAATCTCTGCCCCCGCATGTATGTTTTTGCCATGCATGCATATGATGAGTCAAATAAGAATAAATATCTGAATTTTTCTTTAGACTCTACCACCCCTGTACTTTTTTAAAGTGTGCTTTGATCCTTCCAAAACTCTTTTTAGAGATTATAGCAACTCACTTCCCTCTGGCAAAACCTTTTGGATTGCTATAAAATGCCTTGGAGTAGGAGAAAAATAAAATCATTCTGCTCTTTTTACGAAGTTCAGAATGACTGACTACTTCAAATAATCACACTAATTTTACTTAGTCACTTTTTCCAAGAAAGTACAAATATAGTTCTGATTTTTTTCCAGTGACCTCCATCCACCCACATGCCACCTTTTCTCTTTAGTGATTTCTTGCTGCCTAACCCACCTACTTAGCTCCAATAAATTTCCAACAGGAAGCTGTGCATAAAGGATATACTAATTTATAATTGTATTAAGAACTGTGGATGATTGAAAGGTCTGGCCGGAAATGAAAGCTGCTTGTAGAATAAGTTTTGGGGGTAATGTGGCATGCTGAGAGGGGAAAGGAAGTGCCTCTTATGTCTAGCATCTAATCCTTGTTCTGCCTTCAGGTCTTGCTTTTTAGTGCCATGATTTGGGATCTGGAACTCAAGATAAAAACAAGCCAGATTCTTCTACTTCTCACATCCTCTTCTAGCTACAACTTGTTCCCTCCATGGTTTTTGAGAAATTCATATTCATGCTTTTACATTGTGCACATGGTGGTGCTAAAAGATGACGTTTACATGGTCTTTCCCTTTGGTGTAGGCTCAAATCCTAACTCTATTCCTTGAATTTTCTTAGCTTTTGTGCACTCTAGTCAGTTTCTTATCTGTAAGGTAGGAATAATAACACCTACCTCATAAGCTGGTGAATGGATTAAAAGACATAATGTTCATTTTGAGCCTTGAATAAACATTCACTATATAGGGTAACTGGTTATTATTGTTCATATTGCTGATAAAGTCTGGCTTCTTGCTTGTCACCAGGTGACTGTTAATATTCTGTTTTGGAACAGGTCCTTGTGTTGGTATTCTTTTAATACTATTTTGGGTATATCAGGAAACAGAAATCTTTGTCTATACATAAACAATTTTGCTGTTGCTTCTTGAGTTTTTCTGGGCATAATAACCTTTAAGAGGTGGCATCAGAGACACAGAAGTTGGCACAGTTCCTTTTGTCTCATGCTTGACCAAGATCCCTTGTTGGAATGCAAGTGCAGAGACTTCCTTAACAGGCAGTTAGGACTCAGACTGGGTTGAAGGGCACTGAGACTGCAGCCATTAGAAGGCCTCCCTGAGAAGCCTGGGGAACCTTGTCCAAGCAGCACAGGACATAATTACTAATGCTTTGATGCCAGATCTCCAATTGCTTAGATGCTTATTAATGCATTCATCTCTCTCCATTCTTGTGCAGCTGGTATTATACTGATTTCGTAGTTCCAAGGTGCTGAGTTTGCTCTCTCCAAGGCCAGCTGACCAGCTAGGTGGCAGAAGAAAGGTAACACCTAAAAGATTTCTTGCCTCTTTCTCATAAGGGTGTCCTTTTAATGGGGCTTTGACAAATGACTCTTCATACAGGTCCAAAATTAATTTAAAATTACATAGAAATGAATAAGCTTTTTGTTTACACTGAAGAGGAAATTTCTCTCTTTAAATTGAAAATATAGGATAAAAAGTTATGAAATTAGTTTGATATTCTTTTTTATTTTTATTTATTTTATTTTATTTATTTATTTTTTAAAGAGTGTTTTTTTTTTTTTTTGGCACCGGGGATCAAACTCGGGACCTTGCACTTGCGCGGCAGGCACTAGAACCACTGAGCTAAATCCCCGGCCCTAGTTTGATATTCTATTTGTTAGTTGATGAGGAAAAATGTAAATAGTTTGAATGACCCGGAATTTATCACTTTGTGAAATTTTTTCATTTACTTATGTTTATCCTTTCCTACATCTGTTGGCAGGTTTTTATGAAGCCTTAGCTTTCACCCACCCCTTTCACAATACTGTTTTTGAAATAAATACCAGGACAAAACAAGTAGAATTTCACTTTCAGATGATATTTTCTTTCTGCCTCTCTTCAATCAGTGGTTTGCTGGTTTGTTAACATTGTCTTCTCGTGGGATAAAAGTGAAGTAAGTCTTTATAAAATATATCATAGATTTTAGCTAACTCTAAAAGTGAACATAAAAAATCGCATAGTCCTTAAATGTCTTGGGCTGGAAAAGTACCAGGGGAGTTTTCATAAGGAACAAAGGGTATATTTAGTTCTTTATTCTTATTGTCTCCCTCTCATATACTATGGTCAAAAGAGCATGCAATTGGTCTGGGGATTTAGCTCAGTGGCACCGTGCCTGCCTCACACAAAAGTGCAAGGTCCTAAGTTCGATCCTTGGTACCAAAAAAAAAAGAGCATGCAATTGGAGACTGGGTAACTTCCTTGAATTCTAGAGCATTCCTTGCTGTCTATGAGGAATTGAGACTCTTCTTGGAATTCTAGTTGCTTGTCTCCAAATGGTAGAAATTACAACTTCTATCTAACTGGTTTAGTATGAGGAAGAAATGACTTCCTGCATAGTAGAACTTTATAGATTGTTTACTGGGATTGTTAATTTTATGTGTCAATATGGCTAGACTATGGTACCCAGATATCTGGCCAAATATTATTCTAGATGTTTCTATGGAGGTATTTTTAGATGAGATTCACATTTAAATCAATTAACTTTAATGTTATCTTTCATTATGAGTGTGGGTCTCAGGCAATCACTTGAAGGCCTTGATTAAAACTGACTGACCTCCTGGAAGAAGAGGGAATTCTGGCAGCAAACTGCCTTTGGACTTGAATCGTGGCTCTGGCCTGAGTCTCCAGCCTATTGTCCCACCCTGCAAGTTTTGAACTGGCCAACGCTCCACAATTTAAGCAGTTAATCAGCCCACTCTCTTTCTTCACATCCTGTTATCTTGGTTTCTCTGGAGAACCATTACAAACACACATATAAACAGAAAATCATTTGGTTAAGAACCTCTTTTTACTACAAAAAATGTTTAATTTCACCTTTTTAAATAAAATTGTTTAAGAGATCTTCTCATTTCTTTTTGTTGTGTCAGTGTTGATTTACATATAATAAAGTTCACCAATTTTGTGTCCAATTGGATGAATCTGACAATTTTATACAATAGCACAACCCACAAACATCCACATATAGAACTTTTCTCCAATATCAAAATATCTAGCTATTTATTTGCAGCCAATTCACTGCCCTAAACTCCTGGCTATGGGCAAACACTGATTTGCTGAGTATCATTACAGTTTTGCTTTTCTCAAATTTAACCAAAAGGAAAATGAACTCATAGTATTTGTGTTTGTCTTTTCTCACTTAGTTTGAGATTTACTGATGCTGTTGCAAGTATCTGTGCCTTATTCCTTCTTTATTACTGAATAGTGCTCTACTGTAGGAAAATAATCACACTTTTCTTACCCCATGCTTCTGTTGATAGATATTTGTATTTTTTCTATTTTGGGCTAACATGAAGAAAGTTTCTGTGAATATTTTCATACAAATATCTGCATGGACACTTGCTTTCTTGTCTCTTGGGTAGATAAAAATGGAATTACTGGACTGTGGAGTCAGTATAATATACATATATATATAAGATATATATCTTTACAAGAGATGTCAAAACTGTTTTCTAAAATGCTGTTCAAGATAATGTACTTCTGAATTCAGTGTATAAGTGTTCAAATTTGCCTCACATTCTTCTAAACCTTTGGTAATTTTAACCTTTTCAATTTTTGCCAGTTTAGTAAGTATGTAATATCTCATTGTGATTTTGTATATCCCTGGTTTACGACATTGCTTATGTTTTGCATGTGCTTATTTTTCATCTATATATCTTCTCTACTGAGTTTCTATTCAAATCATTTACTCATTTTAAATAAATAATTGCTCACTTTCTTCCTATTAAGTTGTACAGATTCTTTATATATTCTGAATACATGACATTTAATAGATTTGTATTTTATCTTTTATTCTGTAGATTATCTTTTAATTTTCATTAAAATTTTTCTGTACCAGGAATCGAACTCAGGGCCTTGCACTTGCTAGGCAGGCACTATGCTGCTGAGCTATATCCCCGGCCCCATGAAAATATTTTTTTTGTATTAAATTCTTTTAGGGGTACATTGTAGGTATACAACACAATTACATTACTCATTGGGAATTGTACCTTTATATAATGCATCTGGGTTCTTATTTTTGCCCCATTCCTAGCCCTCCCTTCATGCCCTCCACCCTTCCCTATTTACAAAGACTTTATTTCCATTTTTCCATTTCTCATCATTTTTTCCTTTCCCTTCTTTCCTTTCCCCTGTCCCTCCCACTACCCCTGCCCCTTTGGACCTTTTCTTCCTGTTTTACATTATCGATTATCCATTCTAATAATTGGTACACTTTAGGTATACAATATAATGACATTCATCATTGGAAATTTCCACCTTTACATAGTCTCTCTTGGTTCTTATTTTTCACCCTTGCCCAGCCCTACCTTTAACCTCTCCAGTCTTCCCTATTTACAAAGATTTTGTTCCTATTTTTCCATTTTCTCATATTAATCCCATTCCCTTCTTTCCTTTCCCCTAGCCCTCCCACTTCCTTCCCCTTTGCCCCTTGTCTGCCTATTACACATTACCTATTATACATTTAGCCCTTATTTACACTTTCAGTTTCTCACACCAGAGAAACTATTCGGTATTCATTCATGTGTGTCCTATTTATTTCACTTAAGAGTATTGCCTCAATGTGCACCCACTTAGCTATAAATGTCTCTAATTTCTCATTTTTTATGGCTGAGTAGTACTCCATTTTATAAAAAAACCACATTTTCTTTATCCAGTCTCCAGTTGAGGGGCATTTGGGCTGTTTCCAAGTTTTAACTATCACAAACTGTGCTGCTATGAACATGGGTGCACATATATCACTGTGATGTGATTCTTTTAATTCTTTGGGGAAGGTCCCCAGCAGGGGAATAACAGGATCAAATGGGACTTCCAGTCCTAGTTCTTTGAGGTATCTCCATACTGATTTCCACAGTGGTTGCATCAGTCTACACTCCCCCCAGCAGTGGAGCAGAGTTCCTCTTTCCCCACAGCCCCGCCAGCATTTGTTACTGGTTGATTTCATGATAGCAGCCATTCTTTCTGGAGTGAAGTGAAATCTCAGCCTTGTTTTCATTTGCATCTCTCAAATGTTGAACATTTTTTCATGTATTTATTTGCTATTTCTACTTCTTTGTCTGAGAAATGTCTGTTCATTTCAGATGCCCATTTTTGGACTGGGTCTTTAAATTTGGGAGGTCTGATCTTTTTAAGTTCTTTATAGATTCGAGATAGTAGACCTTTGTCTGAGGAAGAGCAGGTGGAGATTTTTTCCCACATTGTGGGTTGTCTCTTCACACTGCTGGTGGTTTCTCTTGCTGTGAAGAAGCTTTTTAATAAGAAGAGATCTCATTTGTTGATTGTTTGTGCTAGTTCACGGGCAACTGAGGTTTTGTTCATAAAATCATTTCCTACACCGATGTCTTCAAGGGTTCTACCTAACCTCTGTTCCAACTGGTTCAGAGTTTCTATTTGAATATTTAGATCTTTAATCCATTTCGATTTTAGTTTAGTGCATGGTAAGAGATATAGGTCTAGTTTTAATCTTTGGAAAGTTGAAGCTCAATTTTTCCAGCACCATTTATTAAAGAGGCTATCTTTCCTCCAGTGAGGGTGTTTGGCTCCTTTATCGAAGATGAGATGGCTGAGTGTGTCTGGTGCTGTTTCTGCATCTTCTAATCTGTTCCACTGGTCCTCAAGTCTGTTTCTTTGCCAGTACCATGCTGTTTTTATCACAGTAGCTTTGTAGTATAGTTCCAGGTTGGGGATTGTGATACCCCCTGCCATGTCTCTGTTACCTAGAATTGCTTTTGCTATTCTGGGTGTCTTCTTGTTCCAAATGAATTTTTGGATTGTTTTCTTGAGGTCTATGAAGTATGCTGCTGAGATCTCAATTGGAATTGCATTGAATCTATATAGCAGTTTTGGAAGTATGGCCATTTTCTCTATATTAATCCTTCCTACCCAGGAGCAGGGGATGTCTGTCCATTTTCTGATATCATCTTCAATCTCTCTTTTCAGAGTGCCATAGTTTTCAGAGAAGAGGTCTTTGATTTCTTTCATTAGGTTGATTCCTAGGTATTTCAGTTTTTTGGATGCTATTGTGAAAGGAATTATTTGCCCTATTTCTCTCTCAGTGAGTCTGTCATTGGTGTAGAGGAAAGCTATTGATTGTTGTGTGTTGACTTTGTAACCAGCTACTTGACTGAATTTGGTTATTAAGTCTAGAAGACTTTTGGTGGAGTTCTTGGGGTCTTCTATATAGAGTATCATGTCATCTGCAAATAATGACAATTTGACTTCTTCATTACTTATCTTTATTCCTTTTATTTCTTTCTCTTGTCTAATTTTCATGGCCAATGTTTCCAGAACTATATTGAACAAGAGTGGTGATAGTGGATATCCTTGTCTTGTTCCTGATTTTAGTGTGAATGATTTCAGTTTTTGACCTTTTAGTATGATAATGGCTGTTGGTTTTTCATAGATGGCTTCTATCAGTTTGAGGTAGAGACCATCTATTCCAATTTTTGTAGGGTTTTTATCATAAATGCATGTTGGATTTTGTCAAATGCTTTTTCTGCATCTATGGAGATAATCATATGGTTTTTGTCCTTGGCTCTATTGATATAGTGTATTACATTAGTTGATTTTCATATGTTGAACCATCCCTGCATCCCTGGGATGAATTCCACTTGACCAGGGTGTATGATCTTATTGATGATCTTCTGCATTCTGTTTGTCAGTATCTTATTAAGGAGTTTTACATCTATGTTCATTAGTGAGATTGGGCTATAGTACTCTTTTTCAGTTGGGTCTTTCCCTGCTTTGGGGATCAAGGTGATGCTTGCTTCCAGGAATGAATTTGGGAGCATTGCTTCCCTTTCAACTTCATTGAAGAGTTTAAACAGTAGTGGCAGTAGTTCCTCTCTAAATGTCTTGTAGAATTCAGCAGTGAAGCCATCAGGGCCCGGGCTTTTCTTAGTTGATAAGTTTTTAATTACCTTTTCAATTTCATTGGTTGATATTGGGTTGTTCAGAATTTTTAGGTCTTCTTCGTTCAACTTTGGTAATTCATATGTATCTAGGAATCTGTCCATTTCTTCTGTGTTGTCCATCTTATTGGCGTATAGGTTCTGGAAGTAGGTATTGATGATCCTCTGGATTTCTGCTGGGTCTGTTGTAATTTCACCCTTTTCATTCCTAATTGCATGGATTTTGGGCCTTTCCTTTCCTTTTTCTGATAAGGTTGGCTAAAGGTTTGTCAATTTTGTTGATTCTTTCAAAGAACCAACTCTTGGTTTCATTGATTTTTTGTATCATTCTCTTAGTCTCCATTGCATTGATTTCTCCTCTGATCTTTATAATTTCCTCCCTTGTATGAGCTTTGGGGTTGTCCTGCTCTTCTTTTTCTAGAAGCTTGAGGTTCAGCATGAGGTTGTTTAATTGGGCTTGTTCTGTTTTCCTAATATGCGTATTCACTGCTATGAATTACCCTCATAAGACTGCTTTCATTGTGTCCCGTAGATTCCGATATGTTGTATTGTCATTGTCATTGAATTGAAGGAACTGTCTGATTTCTTCTTTAATTTCCTCTGTGACCCATTGGTTATTCAGAAGTGTGTTGTTCAATTTCCATGTGTTTATGAAATATTTTGTTTCTTTTGCTATGGATCTCTAATTTCATCACACTATGGTCTGATAATATACAGGGGATAACTTCAATTCCTTTGCACTTACTTAAACATGTTGTATGAGTGAGTATGTGGCCTATTTTGGAGAATGACCCATGTGCAGCTGAGAAGAATGTGTATTCTGATTTTGTGGGGTGGAAGACTCTGTCAACATCTGTTAAGTCAATTTGTTCAAGAGTTCAATTGAGTTCTAGTATTTCATTACTTATTTTTAGTCTAGTTGATCTATCTATTGGTGACAGTGGGGTGTTGAGGTCTCCCACTACAATTGTATTAGTGCGTATATGACTTTTCATGTCCGTTAGTATTTGTTTTATATAGTTGGATGCACTAGTGTTTGGTGCATAGATATTTATGATTGTCATCTCTTCCTCTTGGATTCTTCCCTTTACAAGGATGTAGTGTCCTTCTTTGTCTCTCTTAATCAGTGTTGGTTTGAAATCTACTTGATCTGCAAAGAGGATAGCTACTCCTGCTTTTTTTCGGGTTCCTGTCTCATGGAGTATGTTTTCCACCCTTTAACTTTCAGTCTATGAGTTTCCTTTTGAATTAAGTGTGTTTCTTGTATGCAGCATATTGTTGGATTTTGCTTCTTGACCATTCTGCCAGTCTATTTCTTTTGATTGGTGAATTGAGACCATTAACATTGATGGTTATAACTGAAATGTATTGACTTGTCATTGCCATGACTTTTTCTTTTTGTTGTGTTCTCCCCCTTTACATTTAATTTCTTGTCATGTCAGATGGGTTCATTCTGCTTTGCTTCCTGGGGTTGTGATCCTCCATGTCTGTTCCAGGATATTGTGTAAAATTCTTTGGAGTGCTGGTTTGGTATTCACAAAGTTCCTAAGGTGCTCTTTGTCATGAAAGTATCTTATTTCTCCATCCATTTTGAAAGATAGTTTTGCAGGGTACATCAATCTGGGTTGGAGGCTGTTTTCTTTTAGGGCTTGGAATATGTCACTCCAAGCACTTCTTGCCTTGATGGTTTGTGTTGAGAAGTCTGCTGTGATTCTGATGGGCTTTCCTTTGTATGTGATTTGTTTCTTTTCTCTAACTGCTTGTAGAACTTTGTTCTTCTGTTAAGTTTCTGGAATCTTAACAATTATAAGCCTATGTGTAGATTTTTTTTTTGACCAAGGCTATTTGGAGTCCTATATGCCTCATTTATCTGTAGGTCAAGTTCTTTTCCCTTGCTTGGGAAGTTTTCTGCCATTACTTCTGCGATGAGTTTTTTTTATGTCATCTGCACACTCTCCTGTTTCTTCATTGACTCCAATCAGTCTTATGTTATTCTTTTTTGCATCATCTAGCAGCTGCTGGATTGATTTCTCATGTTCCCTTATAATTTTGAAGCAATTTTTCTTTTCCTGGTCACTAATTGCAATCTTATCTTCTATATCTGAAATTCTTTCCTCACATTGGCTCATTCTGCTGTGCAGACTTTCAATGGAGTTTTTCATGTCCTGGAAATCTATTTTTATCTGTTTTATGGATTCCATTTGTTTCTTATGTTGGGACTCCATCATGTTCCTGAGCTCTTCTCTAGATTTATTAATCATGTCTTGCTCTAGGGGCACAATTTCTCCTGTTATCTGATAGATTATTTCTGATTTCATTTTTCCAGATTCCCTTTTGTTGCCAGTTGAGTGGGTCCAGGTGGTTGAGTATCAGAGTGTTCCATCTCATTTCCCTTTGGGGTTGCTGTAGGTGACCTGGAAGTCTGGTTTTGAGACTTATTTACGTGTTTTCTCATTTCGACTGGGGCAGGGGGCTGTTAGCGCCTGCACAGATTACCTTCTCTGAGCTGGGTGAGGTGGGACAGGGGCTGTGAGCAGCGGTAGGGATGGTGACCCAGAAGCCCTTTCCTGTGGGCTGGGAGCAGCTGGAGGGATGGTGGCCGGGAAACCCCTTCCTCTGGACCAGGAGCAGTGGGATGGTGGCTCATTGACCCCTCCCTCTTGGCAGGGAGCGGTGGGAGGGATAGTGGCCCAGAACCCCTTTCCTCTTGGCCAGGAGCGGTGGGACAGAAGGTGGCCCAAAAGCCCTTCCCTCTTGGCTGGGAGCAGGGGGAGGGATGGTGACCGGGAAGCCCCTTCCTGTGGACCAGGAGCAGTGGGATGATGGCTCAGAAGCCCCTACCTCTGGGCCGGGAACTGTGGGACTCAGTACCTTGGTGTGGTGGTCTAGTGTCCTCTGCATCTTTGTAGTGTGGAATCAGGTGGCTGCCTGTCTGCAGTGGGGTGATTTGGAGTGTGTTCCGTGGGACTTGGGACCTTGGTAGGGTGTGGGCAGACCTGCCTGTCTGCAGCAGGCTGATTCAGCGTGTGTTCCGCCCGACTGGGGACCTCCCATAAAAATATTTTTTGAAAAGCAAAAGTTGTCAATTTCTATGAACTAAAATTTTTGTGGGTTTTTGGAGTCACATTTAAGTAATTTAGCTGGCTTTTCTGTTTCCTCCTAGAAATTTTATAGCAGTTATATTAAATTCCTAGATTTAAATTAAGTTTTCATTTAGATTTTGTAAATGTTTAAAGGTCAAGGTTAAAGTTTTTTGACCCTGAATATCCAAATTGTTCAAGCAATGTTTGTTGAAAAGATTACTGTTTAAGCCGGGGATTTAGCTCCGTGGTTCTGCTGCCTGCCTCATAAGCACAAAGTCCCAAGTTCGATCTCAGGTACCAAAAAAAAAAAAAAAAAAAAAAAAAAGAAAGAAAGAAAGGATTACAGTTTCCCAAGCGAATTGCCTTGACACCATTGTTGACAACCTTCTGGCTATATATGCTTATTTCTAAACTCTCCGTTCATTTACATTGATGTGATTATCTACTTTTTCACCATACTGTGCTCTCCTGATTACTAAAGTGATAAGGCAAATCTGAAAGTCAACTAAGTATGTCCTCTGATTTTGTTCTTCTTTTCTCTTGTTTTAGATAATCTACTAAAAAAAGCCTAAGCATAGATTGCATTGAATTTATATTAGTGGAGGTGGAAATCACATTTAAAATGTTAGGTCTTGTAATTCATGAACATGCTATAGTTCTCTATTTTTAAAGATATTTTCTCTTTCCCACCTTCCTTCCTTGATTCCTTCCTTCCTTTTTTATCAGTAATGAAGATTGAAGCCATGGCCTTGCTCATGCTAGGCAAGTGCTCCACAATTAAGATACATCCCCAGTCCTTCTCATTGGATTCCTTTTTAAAATTTTGAGACAGGATGTAGGTAAATTGCCAAGGCTGGCCTCAAACTTGCGACTCTTCTGCCTCAGGCTCCTAAGTAGCTAGGAATATAGGCTTGTTCCACCTTGCCCAGCCTTTAATTACTTTTACCAATGGTTTTTGGTTTTAGAACATAACCCTTATGCATGCTTTGCTAAATTTTATATTTTTGGTATTATTTTAAATGATATTTTAACATAAATCTTATTTTTGGAATAGTTTTGGATTTACCAAAAATTATTTATATAAGTATGGATTCGTGGGTATTTATTTTATCCTTTGCATTCTAATCCAATACTACTTTGTTTTGTTACAAAAGTTGTTCCAGCCTTAGCCATTTGGGAATTCATTCATTTGACTTGTGTTCTGTGTATAACTGTGCATGTGTGTGTGTGTGTGTGTGAATTAGCTTTTCTTTACTTGCTGGCACTGCAAGATGCTCCACTCATGTATATTTCTTGTTCTCATCCAAAACTAAAAGGAATCTTAGTTCCCTTTACTGAAGAATAATATTAACCACTTCCCAGTCCAATTATTTAAGTACAGGGTGGCAAAATTTGCACATTTTAATTTTAATTTTTATAAGATAATATAACAGGAAATATAAAAACAACAATCTTATCAAATTCATTCAATAATTTTTCTATGTATGGCATATTTTAAGACATTCAATACACAACAAAAATGTTACAATCTGGACAGTAGTATCTAGTCTCTTTTCAAATTCTTTTTGCATTATTGTTTTTCTTTGAACAACACACTTGACATTATCATGTTGGCCTTTCCTTTTTTGTGTGAGTGGTATAATTTCAATAAGCTAAACATAATGATGAAGACATTGATGATGGATGTCCTGGTTGGCATTTTGCTATCCCATATTTTTCAATTATTTGGTCTATTATGACCTAATCTAAATGGTAAATGAGTCATTGACCCCCTTGTTTTGAATGAATAACAAACAAGTTTCATATTGTTTGGTCCAGCAGATACATAAATATTTTACAGTAATAATTTCCTTGCTTTTTATTACAGGGTAGCTTGTTAGATGTTGATAAACTCTGTCAGTATCACCCATAAAATTATTATAATTATTGGCCACTACTGGAATTTTCTTAGTTTTGTTTCTTCTTTCTAGTTCTATCATTTCTCTATTATGAATAGTTGACAATAAAGAAATATCTTTTTTGTCTTCCATTTCCCTGTTGTTGTTTTTTTTTGTTTTTTTGGTACCAGGGATTGAAATTGGGTCCTTGCACTTGCACAGCAGGCAGTGAAACCACTGAGCTAAATCCCTGGCCCCTGTCTTTCATTTCATAACAGACTTTTTCTGTCTGATATGATAACATTTATCCCTTTTTCAGTTTTTTCTTTTGCAGATCTTTTGACACTTCTTTCCTATTTGATCTCAGTGTCCCAAATGTGTCCACTTTTTACTGTAAGAGAATACCTCTGAGTTTTAGAGAAGAATAAAAATTATATCTAATATACTTATGATAAGAGTTTTTATCAATTGTAGCACAAAATTATAGGTTATTTTTCACATATAAAATAAACACTACTTATGAAAGAAAATTACCAGAATTTATTGTTAGATTTCACTAGAAACAAGCATTAAAGGTGAATACAGTGTTCTAAATTTTAAAAGTATGCAAAAAATAGTCAATATAAAACAAATAAACAGATATACAAGTGTATCTTTTGCAAACAAGAATTATCTGGTTGAAAGGACACCTACTTCAGCAATGCTTGGGATAGTAAGTACATAAACAAAGTTGCTGCCTAAATGATGCTTGTGGTAAACTGTTAAATGGTTAAAAATAAGACTGAGGCACTAAGTACTAATTATAATTCTGTGAAATGTGATCAAAACATATGCTAAATACTTAAATTTTTAAAAAAATATTAAAATAAATGACAATAATCCTCCTCAAAGTACCCCCTCACATCAAACACACTCCATCATTCATGCATTTTTGAAGTAGTTCTAGACCTTCTCTTTCATGAGTGTCTCTACAAGGCGTGATAAAAAATATGGTGAATACTGCTGCTGCATGCCCCCCAACAGTAAGACATTCTTGTAAAAACATTACAGTATGCCCTCATCCACCTAATTCACCAGATCTGGCACTGTGCAAATTCTGGCTCTGGCCAAAAGTCAAAATAACCGTGAAAGGTATTTTGAATTGGTTCAAGATATTGAGGCAACCATGACAGTGCAACCAAATACACATGAAATAACTTGCAGAACTGCTTCAGAAAATTGCAAGAACAAATGGGATTAAATGTGTTCAAAGAGGGGGAAAAACATTGAAAGGTGTTAAAGACAATGAGTCTTAGTATAATAAATTTTTTTTTAAATTTAAATTTTCATATTTTTCAATCACACCCTATGTATATATGTGTGTTTTTGTGTTTACAAAAATGTAGTTTCAAATTTTATTCATTTACAGGCATATAATATTTGACTTGACCTTGAATTCTGTTATATTGTAGAACTCTCTCATTATATACAGTAGCATTTTTGTTGTTTCCTTGGAATTGTATGCTATCAATAATCATGTTGACTGCAGTATAGACATTTTTCTTTTTCCACTCCAATCTGTATGCATTTTGAGTCTTTTTTGACATATTCAAATGTTTAGGATATCCAGTATGATTGTTAATGAGAGTAACATGAATATACATCTTGGTCTTGTTCCTAATCTTAAATAAAAACATAGTTTTTCACTGTTAAGTGTGATGCTAAGTTTTTTGGGGTTTTTTTTGGTACTGGGGATCGAACTCGAGTCCTTGCGCTTGCGCAGCAGGCGACGAAACCACTGAGCCAAATCCCTGGCCTTATGATGCTAAGTTTTTATCGATGTTCTTTATGAGACTGAAAAAGTTCATTGTAAATTCTAGTTTAATAAGAATGTTTATCATGATATATTTTAAATTTTATCAAATTCTTTTCCTGCCTTCATTCAAATGTCCATATCTTTTTTTACACTCTGATATAATAAATTACATTGATTGACCTGTGAATGTTGAACCAGTGTTGCATTTTTGAAATAAATTCCATTTGGCCATCATATAATAAGTATTCCTTTTATATACTACTAGATTTGACTTATCATTGAAAGGATTTCTGCATATGTCTGTAAGAAATCTTTATTTTCTTGATATTTTGGTAAATATTTCAAATACATTTGAAATGAATGTGTGTTCTGCTGGGGTTTTTTTTGTTTTTATTTTAGTACCGGGGATTGAACTTGGGTCCTTGTCTTGTGAGGCAGGCAGCAGAACCACTGAGCTAAATCCCCGGCCCTGCTGTTGTTTTAATGGTTTGATGTTATTGTTCTTGCTTCAAAATTGTTACCAATTTTATGTTTTGTGCTATCAAATACTGATGTAGAAATATTGAAATATTAAAGTATAATTATAAATTTTTAACTTTTCTCACCTCAATCTATTATTGCTTTATTTTAAAGCTTTGTTATATGCAAATATATTTAGAAATGTCATTTTGATTAATTGAATTAATTTTTATGATAGAGTATCTTCATTTATCATAATATTCTTTCCTCTGCACTACATTTCTCTGATGTTATTTTCTTCATTTTTTTAGTATTTGCACATTTTCACATTATCTTACTTGGTTTTTACATTTAAAGTGAGTTTCTTTTAGAAATAATATAGCTGGATTTTGATTTTTTAAGAAATTTGTAAAGTTCTGCCTTTGAATTGGAATATTTAGGTTATTTAGAGATAATATAGTTACATATAAGATTTTATTAAATATACATATTGTTACTTCCTTTCTACTTAATACATTTATTCTTTATTCATCTTCTTCCCATTTCCTATCTTCTTTTATGTTTTAGAAACATAAATCAGTATCTTTCCATTTTATTTGTAGAGTGCTTTATTGTGTTGTCATACATTTTACTTAAATGTAGGTAAAAACATCCACAAAAATTACTATTTTTGCTTTAAATCAGTAAAAAATATTTTTATTTACCTGTATAGTTGCAATTTTTTCCTCTTATTTATTCCTTCTGGTAGATCTGAATTTCCATGTGACATTATTTCTTTTTGCTTGAAGAATTTCTTCTAATATTTCATGAATGCTGTTTTGCTGGAGATGGATTCTCTTAGCTTTTGTTGTCTGAAAAGGTATTTCAAGTTAGTTCACTTTTGAAACACTTTTGCTGACTACAAAATTTTATGTAGATAATTTTTTTTTCACTATAATAAAATATGTTATTTTTTCTGGCTTATACAATTTTTGATAGGAAGTTTGCTGTACTCTTCCTTTTTCTATAAATATGTTTTCCCTCCTTTGGCTACTTTTAATATTTTCAGAATTTTAAAAACTGGCTACTATGTGCCTTTATATAGCTTTGTTAATGCTTCTTTTGTGCTTTTTCTTGAGGCTCATTGAACATTTTGGATCTGTGAATTTTATTTTTTATCAGATATGGTCATTATCTCCTAATATATTTTTTCCATACAACCTATTTCCTCTTTCTTTTTAGAAATCTAATTTCACATATTAGACTATTAGATATGGTCCCACATGTTACTAAAGCTGTATTCATTTTTTAATTAAAAATTATGTTTTAAAAAAATTATGGATAGTTTCTCTTACTAGAATTTCAATTTCACTTGTCTTCTCTGCAGCAGTCGCCAATCTTTTGATAATTTCATTTAGAGTATTTTCTATTTCAGATGCTAAATTTGTTTTTAGAAATTTGGGGTCTTTAAAAAATAAATTCCATTTCTTTCATAATGTGTAGTCTCTTCTACCATCTTAAGCAAATGGATTATATTTTTAATAGCAGCTCTAATATTCTTATCTATTAACTATTGGCTGTTTTATTTCTGGGTCTCTTTTTATTGATTTTTTTCTCCTGTTGTAAGTGCTTTTTTCTGCTTTTTTTGTGTGACTTACTTGCAATATTTGATTAGATGCTAGACATTGTGAATTTTATGTTATTAGGTGCTAAATTTTGTTCTATTTCTTTAAATGTTAAGCTTTGTTTTGAGATTCAGTTAGGTTTTCCTGAGATTAGAGCACTTTGAGCTTGAGTTTAAGTTTTCTTAGGGTGTGTCCAGGGTAGTTTTTACTCTGGAGTTAATTTGTGCCCATTACTGAGGTAGTATACTTCTCCAGAGTGCTCCTAATGTTCTGCCTATTCTCTTGCCTTTTTGACTGGAGGGAACTGGGTGTTCCTGGACCCATGTGAAATTCAGGGATTTTTTCCTGTTCCATTCTAGTGGGTTTTTTTCTGGTTCCTTTTCTCAAGTGCATGTGCCAGTCTTTTTAGCTGAAAATTTGATGGGCCCTCTCTGTATCTTTCTTTACAATTTCTTACTTTTCAATATTTTGCTGCACAAAAGCTAGATGTTCTAATCTAACTTAACTGAAAACTGTCTTTTCAGTTCTACAATACTGCTGGGTTATTTTTGAGTTCCTTTCCCCTATGACTTGGAAATTCTTAGGTTGTACATTGGAGCTATGATAATATTTACTTCTTACTACTCTGCTGCCTATTTCTAACGTCTAAAAACATTGTTTTATATATTTCTGTTTCCTGTTGTCTAATGGAAGTAGGTAACGCTGGTCTCTATTAAACCAAATGACGAGCTATAGATGTTCATAATTATGTCTGTAGGACAGTCTCTAGGTATGTTATCTTATAGTCATAAACAAATAAATTTACCTTTGTGTCATTGTACATGAATTCAAATTCCAGTTTCTTCACTACAAGCTCTGTGGTCTTGGATAAACCAACCTACCTCTCTTGGACTTTAATATTCTCCCATGTAAGGAAGGAGTTAGATTTGACACTTTTCCAGATCACTTCTATATGTCTCTGTAGCTGCTTCTAAGTAAGGTCCCTGTCCTTAAGATGCAGAGGGCACAGTGCTCTAGAAGACATCCTTGAGAGTTAGATGGGATAAATTATGCAACGGCTGGAATTGAGGATCTCTATAGAAGGTACAGAACAGGTTATAAAACAAAATCTTCTGCTAATGATCTGGGCAAAGGCCAAACTTCAAGGGTGACCAGTTTTCACAATTCTTGAATGATATTAACATCAAAATCAATGTGTGTGTGTCATACCTGAAGTTCTGCTGAACAACCCTTGTTGGAATACGTGACAGACTGAAAGCGCCGTCCTTTCATTCAACAACATTTTTATTTAGCTCTTTAGATTTTAGACTGCAAGCCTGGAGGCTAATTCCCATCTCAACAAAAGTGAAGCTCTCCAGAAATGTACCTTTCTTATTTCTTCCAGAATTCTTAACTGTACTCAAGAGATCACTGCATGTAGTCTATTAAAATTCAGAAAGGGCCAATCAGGAAGGGCTGGGAGAGAAATTGAAATAATGTCTAATTCTCTGGAAAATAAAACATTTTTGAAGTTATCACAAACCTTAGAGCTACACTGTGGAGATTTAAATCTTGGCTCTGTCTTTTTAACTATCATTTTAATTCTTCTATGCCCTATTAGCCATTTTATAATTATCTTTATTTAAAAACTATTGGTAGGTGGGCCCTGTATAACCTTAGGGAGTAAAATATTTTTCCTTGATTACATCTGTTTCAGTTCCTTTAACTTCCGTTATCTGTGCCCCGTCAAACAGGGCCTTGCTGTCAAACCTCTGTGCTGTAAATTCAATTGCGAAAATAATCCGCATAATTGCCCAAGATGTTTTTCCTTCCAGGAACACTGATATTTTTATGGAAGACTCTGGAGGATATAAAAGCTTCTTAGTTCTAATAAATTCATTGCATTTTCAGCCCATTTAGGCATGGTTATTATAAGATCCCATACTTGGCACCCAATAAAGGAGAGAATTTGGTACAATAATTTTCAAATCTTGCTCACTGGAACATTTGGGATTATGGTAGAGATTATGGGTAAAGGGAGAACTTAAAGACGCTTGTTTTCCCTACCACCTGTAGGCTTTTTAATCCAATTATCATATTGGATGTCTGTTTTCTTTACAAAGAAATTTGAAATTCAAAGGTTTTTTTTTGTTTTTTTGTTCTTTTTTCCCCATTAAATTTATTGGTATATTTTAGGTATAAAATACAGTTGCATTCATCATTGAAATCTTGTACCATTACATGAGTATCTTGGTTCTTATTTTTTTCCCCTTCCCCTGCCCTCCCTTCACCCCCTCCACCCTTCCCTATTTGCAAAGACTTTGTTTCCATTTTTTTCCGCTTCTCATATTTTTTCTTTTCCTTTTTTTCCTTTCCCCTACCCCTCCCACTTCCCCTGCTCCTTTAGACCTTTTCTCCCTATTACACAATATCAATTATACATTTTTTAAATCAGTATCAGTATTTAGGAGACATTACCACAGATATTACAGAATTTAAAAGGATATAGAAAGCATATTACAAAAATCTTTTTTGAAATAAGTTTGACAACTTCTAAGAAGTACCTTGGAAGACAAATTAGTGAAACTAACTCTGGAGGAAATATAAAATTTGAATAGCACCTATTAAATAAAGTATATTCCTAGCTTGAAAATCTACCTATATGACAACAGCAGGCTCATATACATTTTAACTGATAAATTTTAAGAAATCAACATTGTGCTAATCCTAAAACTGGATAAAGATAATAGAAGAAAAAAGTATGAACATAGACAGAAATTTGTTTAACAAAACAAACTATTAGAAGTCAGATCTGGCAGTATGCAGAAAGTGATTTTGTTATAGGGATGGCAGTGTTGGTTCAGCATTGGAAGATCCACCCTCAAAAGTCATCATTTTAACAGAGGAAAAAGTATTGGACTAAATTCTACAGCTGTTCATGGTAAAAGCTATCAGGAGACTAGAAGTAGAACAGAACCTTCTCAACAGATCAAAGACATGCACTCCATACTTCCAGCGAGAACGCCTTATATGAATGGAGAAGATACGATGCTTTCTCCTTAAGGTGGGGAACAAGGGCAGATATGCTTACTTTTTATCTGTCCATTAAACCTTGAATCCTAGGCCCAAACCAAAATAGTTTGGCAATAAAATGACACAATTAGGATAGGATTGGCAAGGTAGAAGTAAAATCTTTATATGTAGATGAAATGATAATCTAGAGAGAAAATACTAAGAAATCTCTAGGAGCCCCTAGAACTTGTATTCAAATTTATCAGGATTAGAAAATACAAGGTATATATAAAGGTTCAGGTCTGTGTATACTTGCTATAAATGAAGAATTGGATATTGAAATTTAAAAGTTACGTAGGAATACAAAGGACCTAGAAAAGTTAAAAAAATAAAAAACAAAAAACAGTGTTGGAAGACATTTAGTACCTAATTTTAAGACTTCTTCTAAAGCTACAGTAATCAAGGCAGTGTTGGTGTAAGGAAAGACATATAGATCATTTGAATGAAACAGAGAATCTAGAAATAGAACCACACATATATGGTCCATTGAGTTTTGAAAGATTATTTAACATTAGCATTTTATAGAATATAAACTCAATTTAAGAGCCAAGGAAGAGATAGTGTTTTCAGCAAATGGCACTAGAACATCTGGTATCTGTATATAAAAAATTAACCTCAACCCTTTATTTACATACATGAAAATAACTTGAAGGGATCCATGAACCTAAATATGAAAAGGTAAAAGTATAAAACTTTAAGAAGAAATTATAAGGGAAAATGTTTATGAATTTAGGGTACGAAGAACTTCCTAGGATATAAAAATCATGATGTATAAAAGAAAAAAATTGATAAATGAGATTCCATCAAAATTTAGAACTTTAAATGACATCATTAACATGAAAAGTAGTCCTTAAACAGACTATATTTACAGTGCATATAACCTATGACTAGAATATATAAAGAACTCTTATAGTTCATTAATAGACAACCCAGTTAAAAAGTAGACATAAGAAGATGATAAATAGCCAGTATAGCACAAGGAAAGGTGTGCAACTGTAGAATCAGAAAAATACTAAACAGTACAATAACAAGATTGAATTATACACTCATTAGGGAGATGAAGTTAAAAGCTTTAAAAGCCTTGTCATGACTTTTTCTTTTTGTTGGATTCTCTCCCTTTGGGTTTAATTTGTTACACCCAATGGATTCATTGTTTTGGGTTTCCTGGGGTTGTGATCCTATTGTCTTTTCCTAGGGTATTGTCTAAAATTTTTTCGAGTGCTGGTTTGGTATTCATGAAGTTTCTGAGGTGCTCTTTATCATGAAAGTATCTTATTTCTCCATCAATTTTGAAAGATAGTTTTGCAGGGTACATCAATCTGGGTTGGAGGCTGTTTTCCTTTTGGGCTTGAAATACATCACTCCAAGCTCTTCTTGCCTTGAGGCTTTGTGTTGAGAAGTCTGCTGTGATTCTGATGGGCTTTCCTTTGTATGTGACTTGTTTCTTTTCTCTCACTGCTTGTAGAATTTTGTTCTTCTGTTGGATTTCTGGAATCCTAACTATTACATGCCTATGTGTAGTTTTTTTTTATCAAGGCCAGCTGGAGTCCTATATGCCTCATTTATCTCTATGTCAAGTTCTTTTCTCCTCCTTGGGAAGTTTTCTGCCATAACTTCTGTAAACAATTTTTTTATGTCATCTGCACTCTCTCCTCTTTCTTCATTGACTCCAGTCAGTCTCATGTTATTCTTCTTTGCATTGTCTAGCAGCTGCTGGATTGATTTCTCGTGGTCCCTTACAATTTTAAAGCAATTTTTCTTTTCCTCCTCACTAATTGCAATCTTTTCTTCTATATCTGAAATTCTAACCTCACATTGGTTCATTCTGCTGTGCAGACTTTTGATGGAATTTTTAATCTCCTGGAAATCTGTTTGTGTCTGTTTTATAGATTCCATTTGTTTCCTATGTTGGGATTCCATCATGTTCCTCAGCCCCTGTATTTTTTTGTCTGTGTCCTCTCTAGATTTATTAATCATGTTTTGCACTATGAGCACAATCTTTGCTGTTATCTGAGTGATTATTTCTGATTTCATTTTTCCCAGATCCTCTTTTGTTGCCATTCAGAGAGTCCAGGTGGTTGAGTATCAGAGTGTTCCATCTCGTTTCCCTTTGGGGTTGCTGTAGGTGATCCGGAAGTTTGTTTTTGAGGCTTGTTTATGTGTCTTCTCATTTCCACGGTGTGTGTGTGGGGGGGTGCTTCTGGCGCCCACACGGCTCAGCTTCTCTGCCCTAGGAGTGTGGGATGGTGGCGGGGGAGCTTCATTCTGGGTGCTGGGACTGGCTCAGCTTCTCTGCCCTAGGAGCTTGGGATGGCAGCAGGGGAGCTTCCTTCCAGATGCTCTGAAATTCAAGGTTTAATGTGGGATATGTTTTCAAACCCTATTTTTTTTAATGGAAGAATTGGAAGGGTACTCTATGTGGGAAAGACATTTTCTCCCAATAGGGTATCCAAATCTTTGTCTTTACTAAATCATCCTGCTTGGGATAATTTGTAAATTCCTTATGATCAAGTGGTACATTATTATTATAATTTCATCCTTATCAGGTGATGTGAACCCCTCAAGACTCAGTGAAAACCAAATGTCATTGACAGAATGACTACAAAGACAAGTGAATTGTTTAAATGCCAAAGGTCTCCTGAATTTCTTATCTACAAATATGTTTATGTAGCAAATCCAAAGAAAACTTACATAAAATTCTTTTTCTAATTATAGAAATGATAGAACACAATCCCCTAGAGTATCTCCATCCTTGACTTTTGATCTTCACTTTCTCATCTTTTTCTTTCTGCATTCATACAACATGTGTGCCTCTAAATGTTTAAACACTGACATTCACTATTAGAACTGGACTAAGCTTTACAAGGGTCATCCTGAGCAATCTCCTACCAGGGAAGAGATTTTTCTTTATCTTATGTCATAGAATGCTACATTTTAAAATGCTATGAATGGAAATATACTGTAAGATGTCTTTAAAATACAGAGCACATCCTATAGAGAGTAGCATCTGAAAATTGCTGAGTTAAGTTACATAAAACACCTGAGGTAGTGTAAGGTGAAGGTTGGGTCCTCAAATGAAAGTGACAGGCTGTATCAGCAGTGGAAGAATTGCTGGGTGGAAAGACACCTATGCTACCAGGGATTTCTTCCCTGATCAAAAGTCTAATTTCCCCTCTTGTGAAATCTAATTCTCCTCCATTTTTCTTATCCAATCAAAGATGTTCACTGCTTCTGATATTTTCTGTCCTCTACTAGTCCCTAGTTTTGAATCATTAACACAGAATGTAATAAACTCCATTAATTCCTATTTGGGGCACTGGTAGACTGGGCAACAGATCTGACCAGGTCCATGGCTATATTTTCAAGGTTGAAAGAGACCAAGAACCAGGCAAGATCCCCAACCCTGATTAATCCTCTAAACAAGTTTCAAAGTTCTATGAAGGGTAGTGAACTGAAGGGTTCTATGAAGTGTAGAGTATACAAGTGTCATAGAGAATTTTCTGTCTTACAGAGCATTCCACTAAAAGTTGGTAGGTATGACCCCTACCCCTTAGACACACAATTTTATTAGGCCAAAATAACCTTACCACAGCTGTGCAAGTTATGTGGAAGTTGGCCCTTCAAATTGGAGGTGGCCCTAGGTTCATCTTAATATGATGTTCTATGAGGTTGCCAAGAAAGAACAATCCAGGTGGAACAGATGTCTGAAGCAAATGTCAAGAAGAATGGATCACAGGAATATATGAGCTTTAAAGTGTTTTTTTCCCTTTACTTTACAACTCTTTCCTTTCCTATAGAGATCTAAGTGGCCCTTGGCCTTGATCCAAGACAGATGTCCTCCTCCTGGATAGTACATGACTGAGGCTACTTGAGTACGCCCAGAAGATGAACCATGTAGCCAACACAGTTTAAATTTGTGTTAATCTGTAAGACACTAAGGTGAAGATATAAAGGTGATAGCAGAAGTCCTTGTACTACCCTTCATTGGCTTCTTCCTTCTGGGTCATTTCCCTTTTCCATCCACCTTTCAAGTATCTCAATTTCCTCCACATCCTCTTTATTTATCTTTGTGTTATCTTCAGTCTCTTTGTTACTTTTAGCTCTAGTTTTACAAGTGAGGCTTTCAATGGCTATTAAACAGAGAAGGACCTTCATGATTTTATATTCTTTTGTAGCACTTCTGAAAAATGTGTCAGTGATCCATACGTTTTTAACAAGTATTAGAAGAACAAAGATTCCATAGGAAAATATGTTTGCTAAAACTATTTTTTCTGTCCAAATGGTTTTTACTATTTAAAATAATCAAAACCCAACTTACACAAATGTGAGTATCAGAAGAAAGAAAGAAGACTGGTGAACAATTTCTTGGGTCATATGACTGGCAAATCCAGAGGTGAAGGAGAATTCAGGGACTCTGCCAGGAACTCATCAATGACATGAGGGGTTCTTTCTCTCTCTTCACTGACACTTACAATTGCAAATGTTTAGCTGTGACTATGAATTTTAAAATCTTCTTGTGTGAATAACTTTTTTTCCATGTTATAGAGTGATGGTGGTAATGGGGCACAGGAAGGGACACATCCACAAAAATGTTAAAGCCACCACCATCTCACTTTCTGGAACTTCTTCATGAGGTAGAGAACCTTCCAAATCAGGAATAAGTCAGTGAAATCCCTGAGCAGGCTTCTATTTTCTTAACTTGGATTATACACGAAACCTGGGATATGGTCAAATGGTAGCCAGCATGACTGCAGAGTAGTGATCTGCCAGGACTTAATTCCAAGTCTGCCTTTTGTGACAGGGAATCAGCTTTTTATGGTTGCACGTTCTTCCAGGAATGGGCCAAGAAGTGGAAACTCATCAGAGGAAAGGAGTTATTGTTGACAGAAGGAGAGAAGTAATGCTATGTACATAAAAACAGCAGATGTCCCTTTGTACCCTGGAATCACTTTGTACATTGAAAGTATGTAAAATACTGAATCTCACTCCCAATTCTGATTTACTTTAACTGCAATGTGGCCTGGACACTGAGGTCTGTAAAGTCTCACAGGCGATTCTAATGTGCAGCCATGGCTAAGTATCTCTTGTTGAGTTGCTTTTACAGATCATTGTTTCATAACATTATCAAAGATTAATCTTTCTAAATCTCAATCATCTGCTCTGAACAAACCCCTGGTTCCAAATAAATTCATTCAGGTCTCACTGAAATTTGATTCCAACTTTACTTTCTAGTCTTGTCTTCTACTACTGTTTTATTTACACCTTAGGCTCTTGCAAAGTGGGATTTTACTGGTCTACAAGTATCTCTAAAACACCTGCAGCTTTCCATAGGTAATTATCCCATTTTTTTCAACTTATTGCAGAGATGTACAACAGAATCTTTTGCAATGTTGGAAATATTCTCTTATGGGCCACAATATGGTAGCTATTAGCAACTATATTGTTCTTAGCTCTTGAGCACTTGAAATACGGCTAGTGTGACTGAGTTTTCAACTTTATTTGAGCATAAACTGAAGATTCAGTAGACACATGTGATTCATGGCTACTCTCCTTTAAAGGAAAGATAGAAGGCTTCTTTCAGTGTACCTGTCAACATTCTGTCCCAATTTTTAGTCCACATCCTGATGATTTCTTTGATATTTCCAGCTAAAACATTCCTCTTGTTAATTACTGAGCATTCTAATTGGACCTTCTATGTGTCTCTTATATGTGATGTCCTCATACTACTTTTTCTACCTCCTAGCTCCAGATATTAGATATTTATTGAAAGAAGGAGCTGATTTTGCATGCCTTGAGTTTAATAAAACTTTGATAAGCATATGTTGACTAAAATGTGTATACACAATCATGCATTGAAGAAGCACATGGGTACATGTTTTATTAGGCAATAGATAGATATATGAAAGTTTCTATGTTCAGTTGCCACTTAAATGAGAAGAAACATGTCCTAGCTGTGTGAGAGAAATTGGGTCAGTAGATTAGTCATCCTATCTGTAAAATGACCACTGGGTATTAGCCTATTTTATTTGGCTTGGCGGCAAAAAAATTGTGGATATCCTAAGTACTAATTATTTTTGTTAAAGTTGAATAAATAGGAAAACCCATGGAAAGCTGCATCAGTGTTAGCCTATTTTATTTGACATAGAAGCAAAAATAATTGTGGGTATTGGAAGTAGTAAAGATTTTTATTGAAATAAATGAAAGGGTGTGGGTATTGGAAGTAGTAATGATTTTTATTGAAATAAATGAAAGGGTGTGGGCACTCAAAATAGACCCTAAATTAACACTTCTTGAACAATTCTGAGATCTGTTCTGGTGAAATACAGTATATATAAATTCATCTTGACCTATGTTTTTCTCCAGAATTAGTTTGTAAAATGATGAACTCTCACTTCCTAAATTTTCTACAGATGCTACTGTTGCTAGAGAAAATGTCACTGTTAAAGAATAGAAGACTATTATTCTAAAGAAGTATTTCAGACTGACTGAATCAGGTCTGGAACATTATTGAAATGATAAGATAAATTCCACTACTTTCTGGTAAAAGAAAAAATTCTTTTAAAAATATGGTCCCTTCTGAATTATGGCAAATGTCACCAACTCGTTTTCAATGAAATTTTGTCTATTAACATACAGGAGATGGGACAAGGCTCAGGGCTCCTCCCAGGAGTCCTGCAGCTGAGTTGCTTTCCCTGAGGAATCTCTGGTAAGTGAAACAGCTGAAGCTGGAGGTCATTAACATTTTGAGAACACTGCAAACTGACACTGTGTAATGTTATGACATTTCATCTCAAGACATTTCATCTCTTTTAATCAGTGTTTATGTTGGTGATACTTCATAGTTATTTGCTTTCACATAAAAATGGAACAGTTCAGCATGTCATTAACAAGACTCATTTATTATCCATTGCCATTATTTTGAGTATTTTCCTCCTTTCCTTTCTCCTCTTCTTTCTCCCTCCTTCCCTTCTTCCCTTTTCTCTTCATTGCTTTTGACTTTTGCTTTCATTACTGCTATTTTTAAAAACACTTTCCCTTTTTCCCTTTTGCTGATATTCTCCCTGGCTATTTGGTGGTTTGGTTTCTTTTGTTGTTGTCTTAGTAAACTTTAAGTGTGGGTTCTGAAAGACCAGCAATTTACCTCTCAGAAAAATGCCCACAATCTCCATTGTCCCATCATAGTTAGGAGTAACTTCTTCCCACTCTTGATCCGGGTGACTTCGCTGTACACTCCTCAACACTTTACTTTCTCTCCTTTCCTTAGGATATTGTTGTAAGTGTCTAGCATCTCTCTTTATGCTTCCTTTTCTCTTCCCTCCGTGAATAAGGGGTACTTTATGTTACTTGAGAGCCACTTACACTTTTCTTCCCTTGAAAAACTTTTCGTTAAATGCAGAACTGAGAGTTGATTAGTACTGTATGTATAAGGGAAATAATATAGAGCCTATCCTCTACAACTTAATTATGATATAACTTCTTTATGGTATAAAAGCAATATGTGTCCAATAGAAACTATACTTAGAATTGTGAATTTTGATCTTTTATCAGGTTAGCAATATATGTGGTATGAAATTCTTTCATAATGCTGAGCAGGAGCGGTGAGCTGCAGCTCCCGGTCAGCCACGCAGTCTCAAGGATGAACAACCAACATTTTGTAGTGTGATGGGTCCTATGCTGTGTTATTTGGTAGGTTAGACTTATCAAATATATTTTTCACTTAACAGTATTTTCAACTTATGATGGGTTGAGGCGTAACCCCATGGTAAGTCAAGGAACATTTATATTCTTTAGCATTAAAAAGTGGTTATATAATTCAATCCATGAACTAGGTGAAATTATCTTTATTTTTAAATAAAAAGCTGATTTATATTGTGGTAAAAAAAAATTTATCCCCATTGAGGGCAAGGTTTCTCAAACTTGACAGTAGTGACATTTGGGCTGAATAATTTTATTTTGGGCAACAGTTCTGTGCATTGTGTAACATTTTATCAGTATCCCTGACTTCTGCCCATAAGATATAAATAACACCCCCTAGTCTTAGCCAACAAATATGTCTCCAGACATTGTCAAATACCTACTGGGGGGCAAAATAGCTCCCTGTTGAGAACCACTGCATTCACGAGTGTCTCTCACTCTTCGAGGACTTTAAGTTCTATGGCTGGAATTTAAAGACAGAGACAGGACCTAATCTTAAAATCCTTTTGCATCCACACAAATTCATCTGAGGGGTCTCCATTCTCACTACGACTTTGAACCTTGGTGGGTTTTCTCTGCTCTAAGGGCCCTCAGAAGAGGTCTCTGTTCTGGTCTCAGGCACAGGTAAACCTCTTGTTCCCTGTTACTGGGTGCTGCAAGATTCTCAGAGAGGTGGCCTCAGGCCTGTCTTCAGTACCATTCTAGGGAGCCAGGGTAAGGTTCAGGAATATTGGCTCTCTCCTGCTCTCCCCAGCAGAAGTCTGGTTCTGTCTGATCTCAAGTTCCCAATTTCCTCTGCAGAGATCTTTCTCAATATACCACACTTAGGAGCCCCCATCACCTGAACTTTGCCTCTGCTCTGACTCTTCTCTGAAGACAAAGATGCATGGCTCTTTATCTTGCTTTCAAATGTAATGTCTTATGGTTTAAATGTTATGTATTTCATAAAAATTTTTCTCTGCTTTTCTGCTATATTATCCCTTCCCTGAGGCAATGAATTCTGCTGAGTAAATGAGGAAAAAAAGATACAAAAAATGAGAAAAAAGTTTTGGTAAAAATCAGATTTATTGAAAACATCATCACTTGTTTATTTCAATGTATATTTATGTAGGAATAGAGATATTTGGAAAGCCATATAAAAACCCACATCATTTTATCCAGTCTTTAGAAGAATGACTAAGATTGTGCTGTGTGGGTCTTAGAAAGGCACAGTGAAAAAAAGCTTCAATCATGGTGGAATCCCAGGGCAGATGTCCTGTGGGTAGGACCCTTGAGACAGAAGTGAAAATCCATGATGACATCGTGTAATTTCATCTGTGTATTATGGTTTCCTTTGTGTTAATGAACCAAAGTTTTCCTAGACAACTGCCTTAATCTAGTCAACTAGCAGCTGTTGGTTTCTGCAAGGCCCTTGGTTGGCTCCTTACTCCCTGTTCCCCAATATATGTACGTGGTTTGATCTAAAATGTCTCCCTAAAGGTTCACATGTTCATAGGTGGGGCTTTTAAAAGGTGATTGGATCACAAAGGTGCCACACTCAACAGTGGATTAATCCATTGATGAGTGTATAGCTGAATGTACTATTCAGAGATGTGGAGCTAGTTGAAGAAGATAGGCCCCTGCAGACCTGACCCAGAATGGTGCATCCTTGTCCCTGGCTGCCCTCTCTCTCTTTCTCTCTCACTCTCCTTCTGGCTGACATGGGGTGAGCAGTTTTCCTCTGTCACACCTCGCCACCATGTTTTAGTCTTGGAGCCAGCTAACCAGGGAATGAAATCTTTGAAACCATGAGCCAAAATAAACCTTTTATCCCTTAAGTTGCAGGTGTTAGATATTTTGTTTCAGACACAAGATGGATAACTAATACAATATATTATACAATATATTTAGTATATCCTTCTACTTTAAAAGTATAGTATAAACCATGTATTATTTCATGTCATTTAAACTTATATATGTGATATTATGCCTCTTAGTTTTTTCACCTAACATTTTATTGAGGATATAATAGGTCTAATGTGATATCTCGTCTTTGTTTTTGTTTTCGTCTTTGGTTTTTTTCCTCTTTTATTTTTGGTACTGGAGATCAAACTTGGGTCCTTCTGCTTGTGAGGCAGGAGGCAGAACCACTGAGCTAAATCCCCGGCCCTCTCTTCTTTGTTTTTAAACTGCGTTCCTCTGATAGCTAATAAATGACTTTGAGCATCTATTCATATATTTTGTTAAACTTTTGGGGACCCAAATATTGAAAATTTGTGTTTCTTGTGCTTTTTCATATAAATGAGTTTTCTGAATATTTTGAATAATAGTTTCCTTATAGTTTTTGGATATGGAAAATATATCTCTGTGACATCTTCCAGTTAACTACACAATTTCTAATTTTGATGGAACTTAAACCATTAATTGATGCTTTTGGAGTTTTGTTTTGAAAGTTCTTCTATAACTGTAGGTCACATTGTTTTCCATCTCTAGTTTTCCTTGATTTACTTCTTTAATATATTTAGATTCCATTTTTTGTGTGTAGTAATAGTTGTAGATTTTTCTTCATAATGAGCAGTTTTTCTATTATCATTTATTAAGCAGTTTGACTTTGTGGTGCCATTTTTATTAAGAATTAAATTTTGAAATATGAAGTCAATCTTAAAGAAATCCTGATCTGCAAGTCAATTTGTCACTTTTTACGTTGATATGATAGTGTTTTAATATAATGACCTTGGAGTTATATTTAGTAGCTGTTAAGCTAAGTGTTCATTTCTTTTTCTTATCATGTTGATGTTGTCCATAATTATACCTCAAGGTTGTTTCAAAGTAAATAAATATGGACTATCTCTCAGACTACATCCCACTCTTTTGAGGGGTAATCAATAGGAATTGAAATTGTAGGAAATGTTTGTTCTGTTTTCTTCTGGGGAAGGGCATAAAATTGAGTCAAGTAACATTAAAGTAGGAGAATTCAAACTTTTGGGCTATAAGTCTTTTAAACCAAATGATTAATAAAGCATTTGTTTCTAGAAATACTAGAATAAAAAATACAATTAATGAGGTAAAAGCTTAATACAAGTGTTTTATAGTGTAATAGAAATAACTAAAATGAGAATTAGTGAACTATAATATAGCTCTGAAAATTTTCTATAGAATGCAGAAAAAAGAGACCACTACATGGAAAATAAAATAGGTTGATAAACATGAAAATGCAATAAGAAAGGCCAACATATATCTAATATAATTGCAAAGGACAAATTTATACAATGTGAACAAATCAATAATAATATGTAATTTATGGAGCAAAAGCAAAGCAACAAAGACCTAAATGTTCAGGTAGCAAAAACTGCACCCTAGCAGGAGGTGATGAGAAGTACATTCAAAGGCTTTTGTATTATTGGGCTAAGGGTAAGAATATTGATATTATGTATACTCTAAGTATGCATAATACATTTTCTAGGATAATCACTAAAAAAATTGAATTTTTATGTTCTGAAGTTTAAACAGGAGAAATGGAAGGCAAGAAAAATTCAATCAGCTTAAAAGAAGGTAATTATTACAAATTCTACTTGGGAGGCCATAAGACAGACTGAACAGCCCGAACATTTAGATTTCTAGATAAGCAAATTGAAACCCAAAATAAACAGTAAAACAAAACTACAAAAGAAATCTGGGGATCTGAGTACAGCTCAGTGGTAGAGTGCTTGCCTAGCCCTGGCTTTATTCCCCACTACCACAAAATAAATAAATAAAAGTAAATTTTTTTAAAAACTAGAAACTTCCTAGTCAGAAACTGCCATCAAACTTCTAACTAGGACTTTTCCCCTCTAATCACTCAATGATTTCATTGTCATCTTTCTGTGTCTGCCTATAAAAGCCCACACTGCTGCAATGAGGAACACTCAGGACCTTTCCTGGCTCTGAGTATTGCCTGATTTGTGAATTGTTCTTGCTTTAAAAACCCTATTAAATTTATTTTGCCTGAAGCTTTTTTTTTTAACACAAGAAAAAAGAAAAAAATACAGAATTTAGAACAAAGCAACATACAAACTAAGGTGGTAGAAATAAATCCAAATATATTAGGTAACACTGTAAAATGTCATAGTTTATCTGACTAGATGATTTAAAAGACCAAGCTACATACTGCTTACAAAAGAAACACCTAGTACAAAAGCACAGAGGAAAACAGAAAAAGAAACTCACGAGGCTATTACCTTAGACTACATAAACTTGCCGATTTTTGAACTACAAAACCAGCAATTTCATGTACTCTTCTCTAATAGTACCAAACAATATAGAAGTAAGACATAAGGCACTGGATATTACTAATATATAGTAACATAAGTTTAAATCCACTAGGAGAATATATCTTTTAAGAACATAATATAGAGATTAAAAGTATAAGAATCAAAAATTTGACAAAATTTCAGAGAAAAACAAATATGCAGCGTCATAATGAGAGATTTTTAACACTAGTCTCTTGGTTACTAATAAGTGAACCATCAAGGATATGGAAAATATTAATAATTAAGAATAAATTAGTGGACATATAGTTTTTTTCTATTGCAGTATAGAAATGTTTTTTTGAAACCACAAAGGTTATTAAGAATCAATTATATTTAAGACTATAAACTGAACTCAATAAGTATCAGCAGATCACAGTGATGCAATTTGTTGGACATAGAGCAAGTAAGTCCCAGAAAATTTCAGTAGACAGTGTTTATAAGCTATGGTTCTGACCACAGTGAAATTAATCAAGAAAGTAATAAAGGATATTTTTTAAAATTCTATACATTTAGAAAATTAAAACCAGAACTTTGAATAACTTGGGCCATAGATAATATAAGAAGTTATTAAACAATTCTTGAAAAAAAGCAAGACATGAAAGAATGAGCATAAAGTATTAATTTTTTAAAATTTCAAAAATAACCAAAACTAAAAATATTAAAAAGACAGAATAGAAAAGAAAAAAGTATGAGAAAAGGAAAAAATGGAAACAAAGTCTTTGTAAATAGGGAAGGGTGGAGGGGGTGAAGGGAGGGCAGGAAAATGGAGAAAAAATAAGAACCAAGATACATCACGTAAAAGTACAAGAGCCCAATGATGAATATAACTGTATTGTATACCTAAAATGTACCAATAAACTTAATGGGAAAAAAAAGAATAAAAATTAACACTCAAAGTAGAGGGTTCTATTAGTGCAGAGTAAGAAAGGAAGAAAAAGGATTAATGGTATTGTATAGTGTTTTTGGTGGTACTGGTTTGTGGGTATTTATTTTTATGTTCATAACTTGCGTATGTCACATACATTCCTTTTGTATATTAAATACTCCAAAATAAAAGAAGTCCAAGGCAAGTATCCATATGCTGTTTCCAAACATTCTCAAATAATCTCTCCCTTTTTGAAAATCATTTTCTTTCCTTTTAAATCCCACTCCTTTTTCTCTGTTGTGATTATCTTCATTCATATTATATTGTGTTATATTTCATTAATTTAGCTTAATTTTTAAATTGTTCATTTCCTGGTAAGACTATTACACCTCACTTATTTCCATCCTATCCATTTTCTGCATTTCTTGGCTCTGCACTCTGAAGGCAAAGGCTGAACACCACATCACCTAGGCTCCCTTGCTCTCTTTCTCCTAATTCACTTTGGCTAATGGAAGCCTTGGTAGGAGAATGAAGTAGAGGAGGAGAGACTGCAATTGGGACTTCCTCCCTCCATTTCTTGCCTTTAGAGGGTTGGCGTCCATATTCCTCATATCTTTCTCCAAGCAGCACTTCCTCCAATTCTCAAAATCTTTTTGGTTTATATAGCATTACGCACCCTTGGTCTCTTTACTCTTAGGTGTGGTAGGAGCTTCTCACTTTTGCTGGTCTTGGGATGATAGCCTCATTTTTTTTTTTTTTTTTTTTTTTTTGGTACCAGGGATCAAACTCGGGTCCTTGCACTTTCAAGGCAAGTGACGGAACCACTGACCTAAATCCCCAGCCCTGTTTGTTTATTTCTTTAACATTTCTCAACTAACTAGCTGTTCCATTAAAGCCATTTAATTTGCACCATCTGCAGTAAATTTTGATCCCTTCAGGAATTTTGTTATACATTTTTCTATTTCACTGCTGTTTCCTCAACATCTAGAATGATACTTTACATAGTAGGAACAGTGACAACAAAAGAAGTGTAAGAATTTCTGGTAAGTGCTAAAGAGACCCACAGAAACTTAGAGTCTGGAAGGACCTTAAGGGGCATATAATCAAACATTTTCCCATTTATATGTGGAAATGTGGCTTGCAGAAACCAGTTCACTGGAGAGGAAATCTAGGTCTCCAGTCATATCTTTGGATAGTATAGATGGCTTCTTGAACCTAACAAACCACAGAAAATTACCAAAGGATTTTGTTCCACCAGTAGCAGCTGATTAGGCCAAGTTAGGTTTTAGAGATTGACTCAAGAACTATATATGAGCATGGAGGAGGCTTCCAGGTAGGCATGCCACAGCTCCCAGCACAGAGGAGGCTTCTGGGTCTGCATGCCTCAGGTCCAAGCCCAGAGGAGGCTTCGACGTAGGCATGCCTCAGCTCCCAGCACAGAAGAGACTTCCAGGTAGGTGTGCCACAGCTCCCAGCCCATAAGAGGCTTCTGTGTAGGCATGCCGCAGATCCCAGCACAGAGGAGGTGAGCCAAGCTGGTGCCATCAGCACAACCTCCCCCCACCCCATCAAAATGAGAAGACACAAAAACATGCCTCAGAACCATACCTCCAGATCACCTAGAGCAAGCCCAAAGGGAAAAGAGATGGAACATTCTGATACTCAACCACCTGGACTCCCGGAACTAGCAACAAAAGAGGATCTGAAAAAAATGAAATGAGAAATAATTTCTCACATAACAGCAGAGATTGTGCCCATAGTGCAAAATATGATTAATAAATCTAGAGAGGACACAGACAAAAAAAATTCAGGGGCTGAGGTATATGATGGAATCCCAACATAGGAAACAAATGGAATCCATAAAACAGATGCAAATAGATTTCCAGGAAATTAAAAACTCCATTGAAAGTCTATGCAGCAGAATGAGCCAGTGTGAAGATGGAATTTCAGATATAGAAGATAAGATTGCAATTAGTGACCAGGGAAAGAAAAATTGCTTTAAAATTGTAAGGGAACATGAGAAATCAATCCAGCAAGTGCTAGATGATGCAAAGAAGAATAACATAAGACTGGTTGGAGTCAATGAAGAAACAGGAGAGAGTGCACATGACATAAAAAAAACTGTTCACAGCAGTGATGGCAAGAAACATCCCAAGCAAGGTAAAAGATCTTGACATACCAATAACCAAGGCATATAGGACTCCAACAAGCTTTGATCAAAAAAAAATCTACACATAGGCATATAATTGTTAAGATTCCAGAAACCCAACAGAAGAATAAAATTCTACAAGCAGTTAGAGAAAAGAAACAAATCACATACAAAGGAAAGCCCATCAGAATCACCAAAGACTTCTCAATGCAAGCACTCAAGGCAAGAAGAGCTAGGAATGATGTATTTCAAGCCCAAAAGGAAAACAACCTCCAAACCAGATTGATGTACCCTGCAAAACTATCTTTCAAAATTGATGGTGAAATAAGATACTTTCATGACAAAGAGCACCTTAGGAATTTCATGAATACCAAACCAGCACTCCAAAATATTTTAGACAAAATCCTAGGAAAAGAAAATGAAGATCAAAACCCCAGGAAGCCCAGCAGAATGAATCCATTGGGCATGCCAAGAAATTAAAGCAAATGGGGAGAATCAAACAAAAAGAAAAAGTCATGACAATGATAACTCAAAAAGTATCAGTTTTAACCATCAATGTTAATGATCTCAATTCACCAATCAAAGGAAATAAGACTGGCAGAATGGGTCAAGAAGCAAGATCAAACAATATACTGCATACAAGAAACACACTTAATTCAAAATGAAACTCATAGACTGAAAGTTAAAGGGTGGAAAACAATACTCCATGCCATAGGAACCTGAAAAAAAAGCAGGAGGTGCTATCCTCTTGGCAGAGCAAGTGGATTTCAAGCCCACACTGATTAAGAGAGACAAAGAAGGACACTACATCCTTGTAAAGGAAACAATCCAAGACAAGGAGATGACAATCATAAATATCTATGCACCAAACACTAGTGCACTGAACTATATAAAACAAATACTAATGGACATGAAAAACCATATAAGCACTCATACAATAGTAGTGAGGGATCTGAATACCCCATTGTCACAAATAGATAGATCAACTAGACAAAAAACAAGCAACAAAATACTAGAACTCAATCAAACTCTTGAACAAATGAACTTAACAGATGTTTACAGAGTGTATCACCCCATAAAATCAGAATAGACATTCTTTCTGGCTGCACATGGGTCGTTCTCCAAAATAGACCAGATACTCGCTCATAGAGCATGTTTAAGTAAGTGCAAAGGAATTGAAGTTATTCCCTGTATATTATCAGACTATAGTGCTATGAAATTGGAGATCAATAGCAAAAGAAACTGCACAAACTTCATAAAAACATGAAAATTAAACCACAGACTTCTGACTAACCAATGTGTCACAGAGGAAATTAATGAATAAATGACACAGTTCCTTCAATTAAAAGACAATGACAATACAACATATAAGAATCTATGGGACACAATGAAAGCAGTCTTACAAGGGAAATTCATAGCATTGAATACTCATTATAGGAAAACAGAACAAGCCTAATTAAACAACCTGTTGCTGAACCTCAAGCTTCTAGAAAAAGAAGAGCAGGACAAACCCAAAGCCCATAGAAAGGAGGAAATTATAAAGATCAGGGAAGAAATCCATGCAATAGAGACTAAGAAAATAATACAAAAAAATCAATGAAGCCAAGAGTTGGTTCTTCAAAAGAATCAACAAAATTGATAAACCCTTAGCCAACCTTATCAGAAAAAGGAAAGAAAAGGCCCATATCCATGCAATCAGGAATGAAAAGGGTGAAATTAAAATGGACCTAGCAGAAATCCAGAGTATCATCAATACCTACTTCCAGAACCTATACATCAATAAGATGGAAAACACAGAAGAAAGGGAAAGATTCCTAGACATGTATGAATTAGCAAAGTTGGATGAAGAAGACCTAAAAATTCTAAACAACCCAATATCAATCAATGAAATTGAAAACGTACTTAAAAACTTACCAACCAAGAAAAGCCCAGGTCCTGATGGTTTCACCACTGAGTTCTACAAGATATTTAGAGAGGAGCTACTGTCACTACTGTTTAAACTCTTCAACGAAATAGAAAGGGAAGCAATACTCCTGAATACATTCTTGGAAGCAAGCATCACCTTGATCCCCAAAGCAGAGAAAGACCCAACCGAAAAAGAGAAATATAGGCCAATCTCACTGATGAACATAGATGCAAAAATCCTCAACAAGATACTGGAAAATAGAATGCAGAAGATCATCAAGAAGATCATACATCCTGACCAAGTGAGATTCATCCCAGGGATGCAGGAATGGTTCAACATACGCAAATTAATCAATGTAATACACTATATCAATAGAGTCAAAGACAAAAACCATATGATCATCTGAATAGATGCAAAAAAAGTATTTGACAAACTCCAACACACATTTATGATAAAAATCCTATAAAAACTTGGAATAGACAGCCGTTACCTCAATCTGATAAAAGCCATCTATGAAAAACCAACAACCAATATCATACTAAATGGTCAAAAACTGAAATCCTTCACACTATAATCAGGAACAAGACAAGGATGTCCACTACCACCACTCTTGTTCAATATAGTTTTGGAAACACTAGCCACAGCAATTAGACAAGAGAAAGAAATAAAAGGAATAAAGATAGGAAATGAAGAAGTCAAATTGTCATTATTTGCAGATGACATGATACTGTATATAGAAGACCCCAAGAACTCCACCAAAAGTCTTCTAGACTTAGTAACCAAATTCAGTAAAGTAGCTGGATAAAAGGTCAAAGCAGAAAAATCAATAGCTTTCCTCTAAATGAACAATAGACTCCCTGAGACAGAAATAGGGCAAATAATTCCTTTCATAATAGCATCCAAAAAACTGAAATACCTAGGTATCAACCTAACAAAAGAAATCAAAGACCTCTTCTCTGAAAACTATAGCATTTTGAAAAAAGAGATTGAAGAGGATATCATAAAATGGAAAGATATCCCTTGCTCTTTGGATCAACATAGTGAGAATGGCCATACTTCCAAAACTGCTATATAGATTCAATGCAATTCCTATCGAAATCCCAGCAGCATATTTCATGGACCTTGAGAAAACAATCCAAAAATTCATTTGGAACAAGAAGAGACCCAGAATAGCAAAAGCAATTCTAGGTTACAGAGACATGGCGGGGAGTATTACAACTCCCAACTTGAAACTATACTACAAAGCTACTGTGATAAAAACCAGCATGGTACTGGAAAAGAAACAGACCTGAGGACCAGTGGAACAGATTAGAAGATGCAGAAACAACTCCAGACATACTCAGCCACCTCATCTTTGACAAAGGAGCCAAACACCCTCACTGGAGGGAAGATAGCTTTAATAAATGGTGCTGGAGAAATTGAGTTTCAACTTTCCAAAGACTAAAACTAGACCTATATCTCTCACCATGCTCTAAACTAAAATCTAAATGGATTAAAGATCTAAATCTTAAAACAGAAATGCTGTTCCCTTTTAATTTTGAAACAATTTTTCTTTTCCTGGTCATTAATTGTAATCTTATCTTCTATATCTGAAATTCTGTCCTCACATTGGCTCATTCTGCTGTATAGACTTTCAGTGGAGTTTTTCATGTCCTGGAAATCTATTTTTATCTGTTTTATGGATTCCATTTGTTTCCTATGTTGGGATTCCATCATGTTCCTGAGCTTCTCTCTAGATTTATTAATCATGTCTTGCACTAGGGGCACAATTTCTCCTGTTATCTGAGAAATTATTTCTGATTTCATTGTTTCGAGATCCCCTTTTGTTGCCAATTCAGTGGGTCCAGGTGGTTGAGTATCAGAGTGTTCCATCTCATTTCCCTTTGAGGTTGCTGTAGGTGATCTGGAAGTCTGGTTTTGAGACTTATTTACATGTTTTTTCATTTCGACTGGGGGGGCATGGGTTGCTGTTGGCTCCTGTGCAGCTCACCTCCTCTGAGCTGGGAGAGGTGGGCCAGGGGCCAGGAGCGGTGGTAGGGATGGTGAACCAAAAGCCCCTTCCTGTGGGCTGGGAGCAGTGGGGCAGTTGGCAGCCTGGAAGCCCTTTCCTCTGGACCTGGAGCAGTGGGACAGTGGCTCAGCAGCCCCTACCTCTGGGCAGGAATTCTTTAAATGCTGAGAGCTTGATTTCCTTCAGTACAGTGGTCTTGTGGTCCGATGACCTCTGTGTCTTTGTAATGTGGAACCAGATGTCTGTACAGAGCAGAGGCCAAAGGGGGGTGGTCCAGTGGATTGCTGCTGGGGGGTGGGCTGATCTAGTGTTTTTAGCACGACTAGTGACCTCGGGACCCCGTCCGCAGACCTGCCTGTCTGCAGTGGGCTGATTCAGTGTTTTCAGTGCGACTCTCATTTATCAGTCTTGAGATAGGGCTCAGGCACATTTCTTTTCGTCTGAGTCCACAGCTAAAATCTTTGATTTATTTTATTATATTAATTACAAGTCTAAAATGTGGCCCTAAATTCCCATATTCTTGAAAGTAAAGTGAAAAATTAAAGATGCTTCTGACAAAATATAAGAATCTTTGTAGTTTTTCTTTTTAACTTTTTTCCTTTTAGCCTTTTATCATCATTCTGTCCACAACTAGTTTGACAATGAATTTTTAAGTCATTAAATATTTCCAAAATATTCACCTTCAAACTGAGGGAAACAACAATCCTATTTTCCCTACTTTCATTAGCTTAATAAGTAGTAAATTAAATCACATTCTTATAATTACCAGTACAATCATCATAAACAGACTGGAAATAAACTTTATCAACTCTTAGTGAACACATAACTTAATGGTAGGAACAAACTATGGACATTCATATCCTATAGACTGTATTAGTTGTAAAGCATCTTGTGGCAGAGTGCTAGGGATTAAGTGGAGTCTTAAGAGCACAGTTGGGAAATTTTCTATTGTTTTATAATTGTAATTGCACTATAATTACATTATTATTATAATTATTACATTATATTATTAAAAATAATATAAAAGTAATGAAGGTAACATGAAAGATGAAACACAACATACCTTCAACAGCCTGCAGTGTTTAGTCTACTAAGAAATTGACACTCTGGATCTCAGACTGATCTTAACTAAGTTAGGGTTTGATTAACTGTAAAATAGAGATTACCCATATGTTTGTGAATCAAAAGCCTTTGTATGCTATTCATTAAAATAGTATATTTGACTTAAAAAATGGTGACTGAAGATGGTTTTCTAGAGCAAATAGAAATGTGAAATTTAGAAATACTTGTGAAATGCACAATCATTTACACTTTCATACTAATGGTGTTAATGAAACTAACTTTTGCATTATAACACATTTAAAAGGGTTTTCAGGAACATTGTCTCGTTTGAGCCTCACTCCTCATGTGCTCAGTACCTTAGGTATAATTATTACCCTAGTTTCAAAAATGAGAGAGTCAAGGCCCCAGAGATCAAATGATCTAAGGCTTTGCAATATTAGTACACAACTGTAACTCAAATATCACTTCAAATTTTGTTTTTCCTGACTGCAGCATGTTGTACAGTTAAGTATCTTAAGCAAGCAGGCTTAACAGGAGACAAAGCAAAGACTTATCATTTTTCCCCAGCTCCACTGGTACATATATACTTCACTAAAAATTCATATTTCTCTGACCTAGCATCCCTTCCCTTTTCTACAGACCTACAGGAAAATAGAGATTATCTTGTCACCTAGAATCTGTCTGGCGACATGTTTACCATCTGAGATGAAGCTGTACCCATTTTAGGAATAAGAATACATTTTAGCAGCATTTTCTATTATGTCTAGGTAAAATTTAGTACTTTATAAGAATGAAAGAAAGTAAAGTCTTGGAGATTTGAGGAGGGAGAATAATACTTCAGTATCTTTACATATGAAAGTATGTTCACTTATTAAGTCCATGCTTTTGTGATTTTTATTTAGAATGTTATTTATTATTTTTATTAATTCCATCATGTTGCTTTCTTTGTGTTATTCATTCTATTTGAGTTAAGATGTTCACTTATTTTGTTTTTTAAAAATATAAATATACATATCTTTTATTTGTCTGAGTACAGATTTAGTATTTCTTACCAGCTTTTTTAAAAATTAAAATAGTTTTCTGTATCTTTCTTCTGGTTATAAAATTCATTCAATACAGAAAGACATGACCAAGGAAAAAAATCACTGATTGTTGTAGCAGTGGGGCAGGGATTTGTTAACTATCCTCAAGAGGCAGAATCCAGATCACTGTATGTCTTAAAAAGAAAGTTCTTTGGTGCATTCCCACATCCTCTTGTTCAGACATCAATGATGGCTGCAGTGGAATTGAGTAGCTGTGAGAGACCACATGCCCTGTGATGCTCACAATATTTATTATCTACCTTTTTACAGAAAACATATGCTAATACCTGAATTAGAGAAAATCAGTAAATTTTGGTTTCTATATTTCAATCTGTCCATCTTTGACATGTTGATCAGTCTATGTCATTCTCTCTATCTGGGGTAAATATTGTCAGTGGTTTCCCTGATGCCAATATTTTCTTTGACTGTTCAAGACATTCAATGTGGCTAAGTAAACACTTAATTTTCTAGACTTTCTCCAATTAAGCACAATATTGGGATATAGTTCTGAACAATGAGACTTCACCAGTTACCTACTTCTATAAAGCATAATAAATTTAGTAACCTAACTAGCAGTCATTTAAAATTTCTGGGTTCTACTGATTTGGGCCTGTTTCAGCAGATCACGGCTGGGGTCATACATTGTCTATGGTCCGCTGGTGGGCTGGCAGGGCCTGGGCTGGGCTAGGAAAGACTCAGGTGCGATTACTCAGCTCTTCTCCATGTCTTTCACATCCCGAGAGCTGGCTAGCTGGGCGTCAGTAATCCAAGAAAGAAAGCAGAAATGTGAAGACTCTCTTCCAATTCTCTAATGTATCAAGACTGCTACTGTCCTGGTGGTCATATTAAGGCCAAACACACAATCATAATCAATAAAGCATGAATTTGGGAAATAAGAAAAATTGGGTCTATAAATACAATTGATTTATCAGATAGATGCAGATAAAAGTATATGGACAGGATATCAATTCCAAATAGAGAATGTATTTCTTCTCCTTGAAGTATTGATATGTGAGGTCTGTCCATATGACTACCATTTTGTCTCTGAGGTGAAAAATATAAGAACACAGATACATCTTTGTTAACTATGGTTGAGCAGAAGTATCAAAAATTTTGCATTTATGACAATCTTTCTGGGCCTTTTGAGTGGTTGTGAAATTATCTCTTGTTGTATGAGACAAATAAACCCTACCTTACTCAGTTACTAAAGTAACATTTCTGATAATATTGCCATAATTTCTTCAGTCTATGGTATATTTGACATTTAATTCATATAATTTCTTATATAAATCTAGCTCATTTTTAAAAATAGCTTTTCACATACAGCTCTACTAAAATGTATTTAACCAACCTCCTTTATAAGATATTCAGGAAATATCCAGATTTTCTCTATAATAAATAATGCTTCAATGATTGTCCCTAAAGATGTATCTTTACACACTCCTTCAAGCATCTCTGTAGGATATGCTCATGAAATAGGAATTTTGAAAGTTGAAAATATTCACTTTACATCTTTAAACATATAGCAAGGCAATGCTGAAAAAAATTTGTAAAATTTAATCTCCCACCAACAGGTTTTAAGTATGCTGTTTTGCCCCAGACTAACTCAAAATTGGTTTGACAATCTTTGAAGATATTACTAATTTATTAGAAAAAATATTGAACTCATATTTTTTTAACTGATAATTCTCTAGTTTTTAGTAAGACTGATTCCTTTCCATAAATTTGTTATTTATCTTTCTTTTGTAAATTTTTTGTTTATATCTCTCCATGATCTGGAAATGTTTAATTAATATATTTTTTTAAAGTTTGCAGATTTTCTATAAACACTGGCAATTTGGGGCAGTAACTGTATTTAATTTATTATTTTTGATCTGTTTATGTTTCTGGTATTTTCTAAATTTTCTTTTGATAATTTATATTTTTCTTGAAAAATATTAATTTTAATTCATGGTTTCAAATTTATTTTCAGAATGAATGAAATACTTTTTTACACATTTAGATTTTTGTACATTTATTATTTTCTCTTTTATATTTTAAGAGCATTTATAGTTTTAAGGGCATTTTGAGAACAGCTTTATATTTTAAGAGCATTTTAACTGTTTTTCTTTTTCACTTGATGGTTAAATAGTGGCTTGATTTTAAAATTATTTTCCATCTACAAACAACTTACTTTTATAGATATTTACTGTCCCCGGTTTCTATTTTCTGATTCATTGATTTATTGTTTCAACTTTATTCATGTGCCTTCCTTAAGGGATTTCTTGCTTCTATAGTTGTTGAAATAAATATTGTACTAATTTAATACATTAATATTTAGTGACATAAGTGTGTAAGGCTATAAAATTTCCCCTATATACAGCTTTGACCATATATGTTAGTTTTAACACTTCATCTTGAACAAAGGCTGAGAAGCAATGTGTCTTAATTTTAATAATACTTTCACTGTTATTCTCTAATTATTCTGTTACATTAATTTTGATTTATTCTTTCAAGTGTAAATTTTCTGAAGGAGTTTATATATTTTTAAGAGTTTGGGTTTCTTACCTTATTTTTCAATTCTATTGATACTATTATTTGCTAGTTTATTGAATCCTGGATGAAAAAAATTAATATGAATTATTTGTGCTTTTTGATATCTATTGGTTTATTGAAACTATGTACACTGAACTTTTATAACAACCTATAGGTATTTTGGATGAATTCTCTATTTTATGGTAATATATATGAATGTGTTCATATGTGCAAAGTGCATGTCATGTAGACATATATAAATATGTGTTGTACATTACCAGAAAATAGACACAAAACTATATGTGTTTTATACCATAATGTTACTGAATATAATACCTCTTATCTGTAAAGCCCACATGATATTGTCAAAGTAAATTTCTAGGATCCATTGTTACAGATTTTGACTGACAGAGTATCAAATTCATATCCCCTACTATGTAGTCACATGTTCGCTGTTAAGTGGGAGATAGAAGTTGATCAGAAAACATGCTCTGTATGTTTAAATCTTTTTTTGACATTTAATCTTGATTTACTCAGCTCAGCTGACTTTATTTAGGAGCAATACAAATGACATCTTTCTCTTATTCCCTTTTCTCATCTCTAGAATATTTCTCATGGTTAAAGTTTATGGAGATATATTGGCACTCTGTGCTCTATTTCAGTTTTGTTAAATATTTATTGTTTGGGCTATTTCCAAATTTTCCTAATTTTCTTAGGAATTGAATTGCTCTATCTTACATCATTTTGCTGGGGGTTTTTTTGTATTAAATTTGTTTATTGGTACATTGTGGGTATACAATACAATTACATTTCTCATTGGGAATTGTACCTTTACATAATGCATCTTGGTTCTTATTTTTTCCCCATTCCTAGCCCTCCCTTCACGCCCTCCACCCTTCCCTATTTACAAAGACTTCATTTCCATTTTTTCCATTTCTCATCATTTTTCCTTTCCCTTTTCTCCTTTCCCCTGCCCCTCCCACTACCCCTACCCCTTTGGACCTTTTCTTCCTATTTTACATTATAGATTAATCATTCCAGTCAATGGTACATTTTAGGTATACAATATAATGACATTCATCATTGGAAATTTGCACCTTTACATATTCTCTCTTGGTTCTTAGTTTTTCACCCTTGCCCAGCCCTCCCTTCAACCCCTCCAGTCCTCCCTATTTACAAAGATTTTGTTTCTAGTTTTCCATTTTCTCATATTAATCCCATTCCCTTCTATCCTTTCCCCTAGCCCTCCCACTTCCCTCCCTTTTGCCCCTTTTCTTCCTATTTCACATTACCTATTATACATTTAGCCCTTATTTACACTTTCAGTTTCTCACACTAGAGAAACTATTTGGTATTTATTCATGTGTGTCCTATTTATTTCACTTAAGAGTATTGTCTCAATGTGCAGCCACTTAGCTATAAATGTCTCTAATTTCTCATTTCTATGGCTGAGTAGTACTCCATTTTATAAAAAAAACCCCCACATTTTCTTGATCCAGTCTCCAGTTGATGGGCATTTGGGCTGTTTCCAAGTTTTAGCTATTACAAACTGCACTGCTATGAACATGGGTACACATATATCACTGTGGTATGATTCTTTTAATTCTTTGGGGAAGATCCCCAGCAGTGGAATAGCTGGGTCAAATGGGACTTCCAGTCTTAGTTCTTTGAGGTATCTCCATACTGATTTCCACAGTGGTTGCCCCAGTCTACACTCCCACCAGCAGTGGAGCAGGGTTCCTCTTTCCCCACAGCCCCGCCAGCATTTGTTATTGGTTGATTTCATGATAGCAGCCATTCTTTCTGGAATGAAGTGGAATCTCAGAATTGTTTTCATTTGCATTTTTTGAATGACCAGTGATGTTGAACATTTTTTCATGTATGTATTTGCTATTTCTACTTCTTTGTCTGAGAAATGTCTGTTCATTTCAGATGCTCACTTTTGGATTGGGTCTTTAAATTTGGGAGGTCTGATCTTTTTAAGTTCTTTATAGATTCGAGATAGTAGACCTTTGTCTGAGGAAGAGCAGGTGAAGATTTTTTCCACATTGTGGGTTGTCTCTTCACACTGCTGGTGGTTTCTCTTGCTGTGAAGAAGTGTTTTAATAAGAAGGGATCCCATTTGTTGATTGTTTGTGCTAGTTCATGGGCAACTGAGGTTTTGTTCATAAAATCTTCTCCTAAACCAATGTCTTCAAGGGTTCTACCTAACCTCTGTTCCAACTGGTTCAGAGTTTGTATTTTAATATTTAGATCTTTAATCCATTTTGATTTTAGTTTAGTGCATGGTGAGAGATACAGGTCTAGTTTTAATCTTTGGCAAGTTGAAGCCCAATTTTTCCAGCACCATTTATGAAAGGGGCTATGTTTCCTCCAGTGAGGGTGTTTGGCTCCTTTGTCGAAGGTGAGATGGCTGAGTGTGTCTGGCATTGTTTCTGCATCTTCTAATCTGTTCCACTGGTCCTCAAGTCTGTTTCTTTGCCAGTACCATGCTGTTTTTATCACAGTAGCTTTGTAGTAAAGGTGCAGGTTGGGGATTGTGATACCCCCTGCCATATCTTTGTTACCTAGAATTGCTTTTGCTATTCTGGGTCTCTTCTTGCTCCAAATGAATTTTGGATTGTTTTCTCGAGGTCTATGAAGTATGCTGCTGGGATCTCAATTGGAATTGCATTAAATCTATATAGCAGTTTTGGAAGTATGGCCATTTTCACTATATTAATCCTTCCTGCCCAGGACCAGGGGATGTCTGTCCATTTTCTGATATCATCTTCAATCTCTCTTTTCAGAATGCCATAGTTTTCAGAGAAGAGGTCTTTGATTTCTTTCATTAGGATGATTCCTAGGTATTTGAGTTTTTTGGATGCTATTGTGAAAGGAATTATTTGCCCTATTTCTCTCTCAGTGAGTCTGTCATTGGTGTAGAGGAAAGCTATTGATTTTTGTGTGTTGACCTTGTAACCAGCTACTTGACTGAATTTGGTTATTAAGTCTAGAAGACTTTTGGTGGAGTTCTTGTGGTCTTCTATATAGAGTATCATGTCATCTGCAAATAATGACAATTTGACTTCTTCATTACCTATCTTTATTCCTTTTATTTCTTTCTCTTGTCTAACTGCTGTGGCTAATGTTTCCAGAACTATATTGAACAAGAGTGGTGATAGTGGACATCCTTGTCTTGTTCCTGATTTTAGTGTGAAGGATTTCAGCTTTTGACCATTTAGTATGATATTGGTTGTTGGTTTTTCATAGATGGCATCTATCAGTTTGAGGTAGAGACCATCTATCCCAATTTTTTGTAGGGTTTTTATCATAAATGCATGTTGGATTTTGTCAAATGCTTTTTCTGCATCTATGGAGATAATCATATGGTTTTTGTCCTTGGCTCTATTGATATAGTGTATTACATTAATTGATTTTCATATATTGAACCATCCCTGCATCCCTGGGATGAATCCCACTTGATCAGGGTGTATGATCGTCTTGATGATCTTCTGTATTCTGTTTGCCAGTATCTTATTAAGGATTTTTGCATCTATGTTCATTAGTGAGATTGGCCTATAGTTCTCTTTTTCAGTTGGGTCTTTCTCTGCTTTAGGGATCAAGGTGATGCTTGCTTCCAGGAATGAATTTGGGAGTATTGCTTCCCTTTCAATTTCATTGAAGAGTTTAAACAGTAGTGGCAGCAGTTCCTCTCTAAATGTCTTGTAGAATTCAGCAGTGAAGCCATCAGGGCCCGGGCTTTTCTTAGTTGATAAGTTTTTAATTACATTTTCAATTTCATTGGTTGATATTGGGTTGTTCAGAATTTTTAGGTATTCTTCGTTCAACTTTGGTAATTCATATGTATCTAGGAATCTGTCCATTTCTTCTGTGTTGTCCATCTTATTGGCGTATAGGTTCTGGAAGTAGGTATTGATGATCCTCTGGATTTGTTGTAATTTCACCCTTTTCATTCCTAATTGCATGGATTTGGGCCTTTTCTTTCCTTTTTCTGACAAGGTTGGCTAAAGGTTTGTCAACTTTGTTGATTCTTTCGAAGAACCAACTCTTGGTTTCATTGATTTTTTTGTATCATTCTCTTAGTCTCCATTGCATTGATTTCTCCTCTGATCTTTATAATTTCCTCCCTTGTATGCACTTTGGGGTTGTCCTGCTCTTCTTTTACTAGAAGCTTGAGGCTCAGCATCAGGTTGTTTAATTGGGCTCGTTCTGTTTTCCTAATATGTGTATTCACTGCTATAAATTTCCGTCGTAAGACAGCTTTCATTGTGTCCCATAGATTCTTATATGTTGTATTGTCATTGTTATTTAATTGAAGCAACTGTCTGATTTCTTCTTTAATTTCCTCTGTGACCCATTGGTTATTCAGAAGTGTGTCGTTCAATTTCCACATATTTATGAAATTTTTTGAGTTTCTTTTGCTATGGATCTCCAATTTCATTGCACTATGATCTGGTAATGTACAGGGGATAACTTCAATTCCTTTGCACTTACTTAAACATGTTGTATGTGTGAGTATGTGGTCTATTTTGAAGAATGACCCATGTGCAGCTGAGAAGAATGTGTATTCTGATTTTGTGGGGTGGAAGACTCTGTAAACATCTGTTAAATTCATTTGTTCAAGAGTTTGATTGAGTTCTAGTATTTCATTACTTATTTTTAGTCTAGTTGATCTATCTATTTGTGACAGTGGGGTGTTGAGGTCCCCCACTACAATTGTATTAGTGCATATATGACTTTTCATGTCCGTTAGTAATTGTTTTATGTAGTTGGGTGCACTAGTGTTTGGTGCATAGATATTTATGATTGTCATCTCTTCCTCTTGGATTCTTTCCTTTCCAAGGATGTAGTGTCCTTCTTCATCTCTCTTAATCAGTGTTGGTTTGAAATCTACTTGATCTGCAAAGAGGATAGCGACTCCTGCTTTTTTTCGGGTTCCTGTCTCATGGAGTATGTTTTCCACCCTTTAACTTTCAGTCTATGAGTTTCCTTTTGAATGAAGTGTGTTTCTTGTATGCAGCATATTGTTGGATTTTGCTTCTTGACCCATTCTGCCAGTCTATTTCTTTTGATTGGTGAATTGAGACCATTGACTTTGATGGTTATAACTGAAATGTATTGACTTGTCATTGCCATGACTTTTTCTTTTTGTTGGGTTCTCCCCCTTTCCATTTAATTTCTTGTCATGCCAGATGGGTTCATTCTGCTTTGCTTCCTGGGGTTGTGATCCTCAATGTCTGTTCCTAGGCTATTGTGTAAAATTCTTTGGAGTGCTGGTTTGGTATTCACAAAGTTCCTAAGTTCCTCAGGTGCTCTTTGTCATGAAAGTATCTTATTTCTCCATCCATTTTGAAAGATAGTTTTGCAGGGTTCATCAATCTGGGTTGGAGGCTGTTTTCTTTTAGGGCTTTGAATGTGTCACTCCAAGCTCTTCTTGCCTTGATGGTTTGTGTTGAGAAGTCTGCTGTGATTCTGATGGGCTTTCCTTTGTATGTGGTTTGTTTCTTTTCTCTAACTGCTTGTAGAAATTTGTCCTTCTGTTGAGTTTCTGAAATCTTAACAATTATAAGCCTATGTGTAGATTTTTTTTATCAAGGCTATTTGGAGTCCTATATGCCTCACTTATGTGTATGTCAAGTTCTTTTCCCCTGCTTGGGAAGTTTTCTGCCATCACTTCTGTGAACAGTTTTTTATGTCATCTCCACTCTCTCCTGTTTCTTCATTGACTCCAATCAGTCTTATGTTATTCTTCTTTAGATCGTCTAGCAGCTGCTGGATTGATTTCTCATGTTCCCTTATAATTTTGAAGCAATTTTTCTTTTCCTGGTCACTAATTGCAATCTTATCTTCTATATCTGAAATTCTGTCCTCACATTGGCTCATTCTGCTGTGTAGACTTTCAATGGAGTTTTTCATGTCCTGGAAATCTATTTGCATGTGTTTTATGGATTCCATTTGTTTCTTATGTTGGGATTCCATCATGTTCCTGAGCTCCTCTCTAGATTTATTAATCATGTCTTGCACTAGGGCCACAATTTCTCCTGTTATCTGAGAAATTATTTCTGATTTCATTTTTTCGAGATCCCCTTTTGTTGCCAGTTGAGTGGGTCCAGGTGGTTGAGTATCAGAGTGTTCCATCTCATTTCCCTTTGGGGTTGCTGTAGGTGACCTGGAAGTCTGGTTTTGAGACTTATTTACATGTTTTCTCATTTCGACTGGGGCAGGGGGCTGTTACCACCTGCAGGGATTACCTCCTCTGAGCTGGGTGAGGTGGGACGGTGCCAGGAGCAGGGGTAGGGATGGTGATCCAAAAGCCCTTTCCTGTGGGCTGGGAGCAGCCAGAGGAATGGTGGCCTGGAAACCCCTTCCTCTGGACCAGGAGCAGTGGGATGGTGGCTCAGAAGCCCCTCCCTCTGGGCCAGGAGCAGCGGGGCAGAAGGTGGCCCAAAAGCCCTTTCCTCTGGGCTGGGAGCAGGGGGAGGGATGGTGACTGGGAAGCCCCTTCCTCTGGACCAGGAGCAGTGGGACAACGGCTCAGAAGCCCCTACCTCTGGGCCGGGAATAGTGGGACTCAGTACCTTGGTCTGGTGGTCTGGCGTCCTCTGCCTCTTTGTGTTGTGGAATCAGGTGGCTGCCTGTCTGCAGAGGGGTGATTCGGTGTCTTCTGCGCGATTCAGGACCTCAGTAGGGTGTGCACAGACCTGCCTGTCTGCAGCGCGCTGATTCGGCATGTTCTGTGTGACTCAGGACCTCGGTAGGGCATGGGCCTCTTTTTGCTGTTTTGATGAATTAAAGTGATAGTTTCCATTGTTTTTCCAATTATTTTTCTTTAATTTTGCTATTTTTCCATTCATCTCAGTTTGCAATCTTATTTCATCTTTTATCTATTTCCTCACAAGATCTATATTTCCTTTAATTTTGTCTAGTGCAAAACATTTTCTGCCTACTTAAAAAATACTGGATTCAATCTTCTTAATCTAGTTATAGTGTACTACATCTATTTTCTTCTTTCAAAATATTATTCTTGAATAGTTTCTCCACTTTCTCCTCTTTCCTATTTTATGTAAACAGTTTAAATTTATATAAGGGTGATCTGTCTAACTTCAAACAACAGCTTGGACTTATTCTCAGGCTCACTACCTATTTCCTGGGAATTGTTTCAGATACTTCCTTTAAAAAATAAATTGGCTGATTTAGCCTTATCATACTTTGGATATTCTACACTTCATATGTTCAGGAACCTGAGAATGAGTTGAATTCTTTTTCAATTACAACCAGGTAACTTGATAAAATTTTGGGAAACATTTCTTGTGACTGAATAATGGTAACAGCCTAGTTTGGAAAGGAGAGATCATCCTTTCTGGCAATCAATGTGGAAATAAAATATAGAGTCACCTTTTTTGGATGAAGAGGTCACACTAATGAGAGGGGCCTTGAGAGTTACAGCCCTTGCTTGGCCTTTCTGTTTCAGAAGTGTATTTTCCCCACTATAGAGAGCTGTCCTTGGTACTGTTGGTCTGGAGCTGTGAAAATGACAGAAATTCAGTTAGCCATTTCCCCTGGCCCCTTCTCATTTCCAGACTTTGCCACTTTAGCACATATTTTAGCTACAACACAATATACCACGGTACTCTTTCTAGACAAGGAAGCTAAAGTATGGAGACTTCAATTAAATCAACCAGTATTAAGGTTAGAGATGGGATGTGAATATAGATAGCTCAACTATACAGCCTGGGCTCTTTAACACTATAGTAAGCATTCTTTCCACCAGTATTTGTTGAGTGCTGATAACACAGAGCTCTGATCTGGCATGACATCATACTATGATTTCATACTATGATTTCAGGGAATGTGATAAATTTAGATCTAAACACATAAGCTTTGTTTAGGCAACATGCTCACTGTCCCCTTGCTTTAACGGGTATCTCAATTTATGTGCTTGCTGCTATCTCTCCCTGCCCTTTCTCTTGTACATGGGCACCCTAATAGCCAAAATGCATCCAGCTTGAGAAAGCACAGGAGAACAAAGGTGCAAGCCATGTACACACAGAATCATCAATCTCTGGATAACTGAACATTGATCAAGTAGTATCATGTTTTCTTTTATTTTTTTTCTAGGAGATGGCCCCAGGATTTCTGGGAATACTTTAAAACACAGTAGTGGTATTCTAACTTTTTTTATAAACATACTCTTTCAGATAACCTGTTACAGATATGGTTACAATAAACCCATTAATGGATCAAACATTCTACTCAGTTTTTGTGTTTGGCACTAGTAATATTTTCTAAACATATTTGCCAATCTCATATGTATTAGTGATCAAGAAATCTTTCACAAATATACAAAAAAAACCCCAAACCCACCAATAAAGAAATAAAACAACCAAACTAAGAGAGAATTTGTTCAGGGATATACAAATATTGAGTGGATCCCCTTAGACAAGACTACATTTTTGGACTTCTAGATTTTTACATATTCATGCAGAATGACCAGTGCAGGTACTAAATAATTATGGTTTAATGATAAAATAAAAATAAAAGCCATCTTTGTCAAATCTAGTTAGGCCTAGCTTTCTGTGAAATGGACTCACTTTTAGCCATGTAATTGGCTTCTGATCAACTCCACAGCGCTAGATTGTATGCCATTGCCATGGCCACCTGCCAACTCTGAGCAGCCTCAGCATTTTGTTTCTTCTTGCAAGTGGCAGCTGAGGTACTGATCAATAGACCAACCTGATCATGGACAAGACAAACGTCCTATAACAGGAGAGGAGACAACACAGCAAGCCACCACCTGGCCACAACTATTCACCAACTCTACATTTTGCTTCCCCTTGGCATAGGTCAGTAGATGTATGGGTTAACTGCCCAGCCTGATACTGGATGAGGCCAAAACCCCAGATGAGGCCAAGGCACAGGGGCAGAAGGTAAGCCCAGAAGGCCAGCACATCCAGGAAAAACGTATGGACCTAGTCAGAAGCTTCAGGGATTCCAGTGTTACACTTCCAAAGTGACTGGATGAGAGACAACTATAGAAGACTGACACGAAGAGGGTGCAGATTAGACACAGCCTCCCTGAGAAGTTTAAACTCAAGCTGGGAAGGACATAGGCCCTGACCTCCATAGTGAGAAACCAGGCCCACCAAGTGTTGATATTAAATCCAGCAGTCTGCTTGAAGTCCTAACCCACATCCAAAATCCAGCAAAGACCAGAGGGCTGATTGCTTTTCCTCAGCTTAATCAGTTACCACAGTCTGGGGTGAACAGGTAGAGTGACCTCTGGTTCAGGTAGGACACCTCAGAAACCCACAGTTCCCAAAAGCTAGGCAGAGAAACCTGACTAATTTGCTGGATTCCAAGACTACAGATTCTGGAAAGAAACCATTCATTCAAAAACACAGAGGATTTTTTTTAATTTTTAAATTTTTTATTATTTCTCTCCTTTCTTCATCATTTTTTAGGGGAAGAGTTGGATTTTTTCCTTTTTTTTCTTTTCCACTTTTAATTTTTTTCTTCCTTCTTATCTTATTTTCTGTATTTTGATCTGTTTTTCTTTTTTCTTCTTTTTATTTTCCTTTTCTGTGACTGTTTCTAATACTATTAATTTTCCTTTTACTCCACAATAGAATCTCTTAAACCACTTTTCTCTCCTCCTTTTTTTCTCTACTCTTTCTTATCTGCCATTAGTAAATATTTCAAATTTTACTTTTTTTATTACCTAGTTCCCTACCCCCTCTACCTTTACTAATATAACTATTGAGCTTTAGCAATCTTTAGATAGCTAGTTAACTGTACGCTATTACTGTTGAATACTGTTCTATTGTTAATGAAGGTAAAATTGCTCCAATTAGTAGATATTTATATAGGTCAATATTTGGTTAACTTTCTAAATATGGGGAAAGAATTTATGATACATATAAATAAGTCATACAGAACCTCAAATAGCCAAGATCAGAAAAGAACTTCTCCAAAACCACATATTAGCTAATAAAGCATGCTTAAGTAAATGCAAACAAATCAAAATTACATCACATATATTATCAGATTGTAGCACAATGAAACTAGAAATCAATGGCAAAAGTAAAACAGAAATTATGAAAACACATGAGAATTAAGCAACACACTTCTGAGTAATCAATGAGTTACAGAAGAACTCAAGGAAGAAATAAGAAATTTCCTAGAACTAAACAATAATGCATGTCCAACATACCAGAACCTATGGGACACAATAAAATCAGTCCAAGGAGGGAAGTTTATAGGTGTGAATGCCCACATCACAAAAAGAGCAAGCCCAAATAAATAACTTAAAGGTATACTTCTAGGTCCAAGAAAAACAAGAAAATCTAAACCTAAAGCTAGGACAAGGAAATTCTAAAAACCAGGGCAAAAATCAATGAAATTGAGACTGATAAAACAATACAAAGAAGCAATGAACTGAAGAATTGGTTCTTCAAAATAATAAACAAAATAAACAAACTCTTGGCCAATTTTACCACCAAAAAGGAAGAAAAGACCCAAATCAATGTAATTAGAAATGAGAAAGGTGAAATCACAACAGATTTCCAGAACAGAAATCCAGAAAATTTTAACAACCACATACTTCATAAATATGTATGTCAATGACTTGGAGGATTCAGATGAAATGGATAGATACTTCGATACATGTGAATTAAACTGAACCAAAAAGGCAGAAAAATTCCACATAATCCAATAACTGGCAATGAAATTAAATCAGTAGTTTTTAAAAAAACTACCTATTAATAAAACCCCAGGTCTGCATGGATTCACTGCTGAATTCTGGAAGAGCTTCAGGGAAGATTTGATGCCAATGCTCCTCAAACTCTTTAATGAAATAAAAAAGGGAAGAATATTCCCAAAGTCATTCCTGAAAGCTAGCATTACCTTGATTTCAAAACCATACAAAGGGGCCAGGGATTTGGCTCAGTGGTTCTGCCACCTGCCTCACAGGCACAAGGTCCAGAGTTTGATCACTGGTCCCCCACCCCACCAAGAAAACAGACAAAGGACAACTAAAAAGAAAACCCTAGGCCAATCTTTTTAATGACTGTACATGCAAAAATTGTCAACAAGGTACGGATACAACAGAATGCAACAAATCATAAAAAAAAAAATCATACATCACAACTAAGTAAGCTTCATCCCAGGGACACAAGGATAGTTCAACCTACACAAATCAGAAAATGTAATACCTCACATAAACAGAACCAAGGATGAAAATGAACAGATAATCTCAATAGATGGAGAAAATCCTTTGACAAAATCCAACATCATTTCATGCTAAAAATCCTAAAGAAAATAGGTACAGAATAACCTTATCTCAACCTGATAAAAGCCATTTATGACAATCCTACTGCCAAAATCATAATAAATGTGGAAAAACTGGAAGCTTTCTTTCTAAAATCAGGAACATGACAAGGATGTCCACTAAAATCACTCCTGTTCAACATCATCCTCAAAACATTTGCAAGATAAATCAGGTAAGAAAAAGAAATAAAAGGGATATGTATTTTAAAAAGGAGTCAAATTATCATTATTTGCAGATGACATGATCCTCTACATAAAAGATACAAAAATTCCACCAAAAGACTTCCAGAATTAATAACCAAATTCTGCAATGTAGCAGGACACAAAAATCAACACACAAATATCAATAGCTTTCCTGTACACCAGTAATGAACTTACTGAAAAAAAATACCATTCACAATAACACTAAGAAAATTAAATACTTAGGAACTAACTTAACTACATGCAAAAGATTGAATCTAGACCCATATTCTGATTTTAGTACTAAACTAAAATCAAACTGGATCAAAGATCTAAATGTTAAAACAGAAACAATCTGCTGGGAGACAAAATAGGTAAAACTCTTGAGGTCATAGGCCTAGACAAGGACTTTCTGATGAGAATGGCTAAATCCTTGCTGTGGCATAAAACCTTAAACTGTTCTCTCAAGTCAATTTAAGCATAATTAAAAACAAAGAACTCAGAAGCATATAAAGCAGAAATGAACTTCCTATTCTTATTGGAATGTGGTAAAATCCTTAGTCATGTGTCATTAAGGGAATTGTGTCTGTTATGATCCAGTCTCGATGTCTCTTCATCATTCATGTGCTGCTGATATAGTTCATATCCCACCCCAGACAGGGATGATGTTTTCACTTTCTTCAATCAAGCTTTTAACCATAATTACAGTGAAAGTTTTAGCCTCTGCATCTGCAATTGCTCAAAGATCATGTTGTAAATCCACTGATTTTTTTTTTTTTAAAGCTTCAATTCTGAAAAAAAGTGCCTGTTGCCAGTTAGGAAATCATAATGATTAGAATGACATAAATAGGCAATGTTTATCAAGCACTGCAGTGTTTCAGGCAGGTTACAGATTGACAGGAAGAGATTCACTCCCAACACACATACTGCAAGGTTACATTATGTTCCTGATTTAATTTGCAAAGGATTCAAACCTAATCAGAGGGGAGGTGGCCACACAGGAGAGGAGCAAATGCAGCACATCTCAGCAGAGCTTCCGTGGCTCCCCCAAAATTGAACAGCAGCTCCCAAAAGCCAGAGTCAGTGTCTACCCAACACAGCCAAAGGGTCACTCCTGCTATGTCACTGTCTTTTTTTTTGGTACCGGGGATCAAACTCAGGTCCTTGTGCTTGCGTAGCAGACGGCGAAACCACTGAGCTAAATCCCCAGCCCATTGTCACTGTCTTTTAAAATGCAAGGTTTCCACCATTTTCCACAAGGACTTACACAACAACCTATTTGCCTCTTGATCTCAACTCATTGCCTGCAAGATCTCAGTTATCTTCAGCCAGGAAAAAAACAGTGTCTAGGCCTAGATGCTCAGAAATGGAATCTGTTTCCAGGTTTCCAAGGAGCAGAGAAAATTATTCTCCACTGAGCATCAGTGTCCCCTGGTGCTCCTGCTCTGGAATGCACTCTAGGGTACCATCTCATTGAATGCCCAGAAAGAGCTACTATAGGTTCATGACCATTGTCTAAAAGCCTTGAAGTCATGTAAATTTTTGCATTTTGAACTTTTAGGCCCCAGATAAGTTATGTAGTGCATATACCATATACTTAATTTGTATCACTTCCATATATAAGCACTTCACAAGTGGGATCAATGAAGATTGTGATCTGCCTTACCTCAGTTTAGTCAAGCTTTGTTAAATGTATAAAAAATAGTTTAATTCTAAGAATATTTTGGGCATTGTGGTATACATTAGGTTTTCATGACCTATATTATCATCTTTGTTTTGCAAGGAGGAAACTGAGGTCGGCAGACCTTAAGAAGTATGTCAAGGTCACAGCTAGTAACATACAAGTTTAGGACTAACATACAAATTTAGGTTTGTGTGAATTCCAAGCATGCATTTGGACTAATCACCTAGTTGTGGCTCTCTTTCAGTTTGAGAGAACTTTCAGGGTTTGACTCTCTAACAAGGCCAGGACTAAGGGGAAGAAAGTCAGACAAAAGGATGTAAAATTGAAAGAGATCCCTTAGTTTAGTAATCAAGATAAATCAACTTTAAAGCACTATATTAACAATTAAAGTCTATGCAAAAACCCTTGATGCATAGAATATTTAGAAACTATGTCAAGATGGGATCATTGTTGCTGATTTTTGTTTTGCTCATATAACAGTATAGCTGCTCAGATACTATCATGTAATAGCTGAATATTGCTCTGTCTCTTCTCTGTTCTGCCTGCAATAAGAGAGAATATGGTATCTCATTCCTTCTGGCAAGAAACGTGGGAGAATCCAAAAAGTGGCCAAGGAAGTTCTCATTATCATCGTGGTACTTCCTGATTGCAGGATTAAACATCCCTTCTGGTTGTGGTAACTGGATGTTATTGTTGAATTGTTTAATTCCAGCATCAGTTACACCAAGGGAATGGAGGTTATTTCTTATACATATATGTCAACAGAGCTAAGAGATGGGAATTGAAAAGTTTAAGTTGCTCTACCTTAAAAGTTCATGATGGTATCGTCAGGATCCAGTGGAAAACAGAATATACCCCAGTGAAATGAGTTTTAACAAAGAGATTACTTACCTGGTGAGACAACAGAAAGGACATGAGATATACAGAGACAAACAACAGGCGGAAGCCAGTAGTATTATCCTCTAGTGTAAAGGGAAACATGGAGAAATTACTGTCCTGGCAGTAGAGAGATTGCGCTGTGAAGAAGAATCCTGTGAGAGGAGGCAGAGTGGGGAGTGACATCACCCAAAACAGAAAGGGAGAGAGTAAAACCTCCCAGCCCCTCCTTCCTCTACACCATTCAACCAATTTGTTGCTAGTGCTTCCTACTGGCTCTAACTACAGGAAGAGTTGAGATGGAACCTGTAGTGCAGCCCAGAGACAGGAGTCAATCTTTTCGAGGACAGAGAAAGGCCTCAAAGTGCAGAGAAAAGATCTAGGGCATATGATGCATTTTGTTCTCTGATTTTTCACCAGCTCAGATGCTACCATCAAGGTAGTGGGCCATTTAACAGCGCAGCTAAAGCAGGTGTTTAGTGAAAGCAAGAGGGATATAAAGACAATTGTTTTAGCTAATGTTTTCACTATCATGTAAATAAAATACGTAATTTTATGCAAAATTGTTATTGATTACACTGTATTATTCCCCCCGTGCAAAAAGAAAGTCTGTTTTCATTCTCCTTTTTTTTTTGTCATAAGAAAATTTAAATGGCATAGAAACATCCATGTTTATGTTAATGTGAGTTCTTGGCAATACCACTTAAATATCTTTATTCTCCTGCCCAAAACAAAAAGAAAAATACTAGAAAAGAAGGCACTGAAGATTTTAAATGGCAAATAATCTATCTGAATCAGCATCAGAGACAGTAGAACTAAAAAAGAATTTAAGGAGCCATTTTTGCACATCATTTTAAAAGGATGGTTAAGGAGTAATTGTGATTGATTTGATATGATTCATGGCTACGGACGTGGACACATCTTCCTAAAGATATGAGAAATCTATCCTGGAGTAACTTGGATGTCATTTATTCTGGGCTTCTGACATGCAAGGAGATAGGAGAATGAGAGCAAAGTAATCAGCCTGCTTCTCAGGATGTCCAAAACAAAAGATTCTGGTATGATAGCACAGTTCTCAGTTCTATTCTCTTTCCAGACCCAGCGGCATTCATGCCATAATTTAAGATTAAAATGCTTCGCTTGATATCTTCTAATACCATATTCCTTTGGCTCTATCTCATCTCAGTTCCCCCTGGGTCATATGTACCTCAACACTGCCTCAAATATTAACTTTTCAAGTTCCCTTTTGGTATAGTTGGTTAAAATACTTGAATTCGTTATCAGTCATTGTATAGAAAGCACTATTAGAATTTTTCTCTTTATATCAGAGAATGAATGTACAAATTTTAAAAATTATTTTTCAGGCTACCTGCTTTATTGGCTTGGCTTAGTTTCATGTTGATATCACTATTTCCTCCTTTGTGGATGCCGAGCTATATTTTAATATTCCATTTCTTTTTCTACCTCAGCTTTTCACATCCTACTTGAACAGAATTAAAGCTTTGCTATGTAACTATTTTTTCCTCTCAGAAACCCACAAAGAAAGAGATACTGAGAAAAATCTCCGGGATAAATTAGATTTGAGGAAATGTTTATTCATTAAGTATATATAGCCAATGTTTATTGCTGTTTATTCCATATACAACATTGTGTTATATGTTGGAAATTTAAAGATAAGTAAAGCCTGTTCCTTTATTTTCAGAAATGTCAAAACTAATAAGGGAAACAAATATGTTAAACATAATTTCATCTAATTTGCTAAGGTTAATAACAGATGTATACATGAATTTTTCTGGATGCAGGCATTCTGAACCAACATTCACAAACAATTGCTAAAATAAATACAGATACTTACTATTTCTTCCTTAAAATGTTTCCCAAGGCCTGTTTCTAAGACTGTATTTTTTAACCTGCTCTATCAGTTGTGTGAAATGGCAGAGTGGAATGAATCTCTGTATGGGACCATTCATGCTGACAACAAAATGATGTGTGATTTTTGTGGCATAAAGATAGATACATGATTTCAATGTACACTTGCACACTCAAAAGATGAAACTTTATAAGCATGCATGATTTAGAATCTCACTTAAAGGTGATATAGTTAAACGATCAGGATTGGATATTTGAAAGTATTAGATTCCGGCTTTAGCTTTACTAAAGCTAAATTACTAGCTATGTGACTTTGGGCAGGTTACATGAAACTCTTGGAGAGTAGAGTTTTTTGTTTGCTTTTGTTTTTGTGTTAGGGCTTAACTACAGTCAGGACCTTGAGCATAGCTGAGCATCAGCTCTACCACTGAGCTACATCCTCTGGTGGGGTTTTAATTTTTAAAGTGGGAATAAAATAAAGTTGTCTCTCAGTTACTTCATGAGATTGGTTCTAGAACATGTCCAGAATGCAAAATCCATGGAGAATCAGCTCCTATACATAAGATAGCATAGTATTTGGATATAATCGAGGCACATCTTCCCATATATTTTCGGTCATCTCTAGATTACTTAGAAAACCTCATACAATGTAAATGCTACATAAGTATCCATTGTACTATATTGCTTAGGAAATAATGACAAGTAAAACATCTGTTCAATATAAATGCAAAATTTTTAGAATATTTTTGAACCTGTGGTTGGTTGAATCTATGGACATGGAACCTATGATTATGAACAAAGGCCCAACCATACCCATATAACAGCATGGCAGTGGTGATTAAATAATATAATATGCATAAAAAGTATAATGCCTGTCTTACAATCATCCTGTAGGTGGTAATCATTATTGTTATTAAATAAATCCAAAAATTACTTGTTCATATAATCCTTTCTTCTAAAATTTTCTGTAAGGAATCACAAGGATAATCAATCGCTACCACCCCATTAGTTTATAAAACTTTAAACTCAACATATATAAGAACATAATTATAGACCATAAATGTCTTTAGTGGTGAAACTAATCCCACTCATTTTCTAGATAAAATCTTTGAGGTTTAGCTGGCTTCAGTAACTTGTCCAAGTCTCTGACCTGTTTAGAGAACTCACACTTGCCAATCATAGAGTCCCTTTCCATTCAGAATTTACTTTTCCTCCCTGTTCACCTCATCTCCACCTCCCTGTGGTTTCCATCTACAGTATAAATATCCCTTCTCTCATGAACATTTCTGATTCATGCTCCTTTGACAGTGAAGCTGAGCTGTTCTATCATTGATGAGGTGTGAATGAGACGCCATTATTAATACAAACAGAGGCACTCTCTGGGTATTATGCATTTATCAGATCAAGCATCAAAATATGAAACTACAAAAACAACTAATGAAAACAAAATGAATATTGTTAGCTAAATTAATGCTGTCATCTTCCCCAAGTGTGTCTTCAAAAATGAAATGGTCCAATAGCAAAAATAGAACAAGCTGGGAACACTTTGTTCCACAATATAAAGGCTTTGAAACACAGCCTTAATTTCCAGTGTATTAAATTACTAAAGTGTCAATGGTGAATGAATATCAGCATGTAAGGACACCCCCATCACACATTCTTCTTCCTAGCAATGCTCATAGACTTAACATAAAATAACACCCACGCTAACAAAATGAATCTGCATTTTGGAGCCTAACCCAATAATACCCTCTCTGCTTCCTGCTCACCTACTCTCTCTGGGAGTTTTAAAGCCATAGGCACTGTACCCTTCCAGTTCCAAAATATATGCTCTAGTATCCTGTAATCTCTTCTTTGAATGGAGCACAAATACCAAATCAAGAAAGCATAATCTTGTGAATGTTTATTTGTGAAAAATAAGTACTGTCTTCAGAGTACTGAAATCATTCTCTGCATGTGCCAAACTTGTTTTCTCTTCAAGTCAGGGCTGTCCTTCTACTAGTTTATCCCTTTGTAGTTAGTCCATGCTTATAAATGAAAATACTTTAGAAATTTTATGTGCTGAGAACATGGTGGCAGGTGGACACTTGCTGAGTCACCTTGAGAGTTGCCTGGTTTAAGGACAGTGGTGATCTGAATACTGTTGATTCAAAGTAGTTTTTCCATTTACAAATTGAGTGTGGGAAGGGGGATGTTTCTGATTTCTTACTGCTGCCTGCTGTCTAATTTGTTTCAAGGAAGCTGGGACTCTGCTCAAAGAAGTTTTGTTAAGAACATGCAGTATAATTCCTCTTTTAGAAAAGATACTTTGTTACTGAAGTTGATAGGAAGCTTCTTTTAATGCTGTCCAAAATGCACTCGCAGGAATTCTGGCCAACGGGATCAGCCCAGATATCAAAAAATGCCCATTGAGCATGATACGTTCATTGGCTGAGATATTATGACTGCCTCCGGGTCACATGATGTTTTGCTTGAGATTCAAGAACACAGAATACAGATTAAGAGGAAAGAAAGTTTTGTTTGAGTAACTGATCTAAAGATGTTACAACTTTGGCTGCTTTCAGTCCTTTGAATCCCAGATATTGCTTAGCATATGATTTGCTTGCATTGAGAAATAGGAGGTAATTAAGATATGGTCTCTGAATTCCAGAGGGTCACAATTAAGTAGGAAATATTCAGACATGAGAGATTCTGTAAGGTCAAAGGGGGTTCTAAAATGATTCTCACATGAAGGTTGGGATGGGAGTGGAGATGAGGTGGAACTCCTCCAAGATGATAAGAGAGCTTTAGCCTCTTTTGTGTTGCTATAACAAAATACCCGAGACTGAGTATAAAGAAAAGAGGTTTATTTAGCTCACATTTCTGGAAATCTGAGAGCATGATACTAACATCAGCTTCTCACGAGACCCCATGGCAGATAGCATCACACTGCAGGAGGGAATGCAGCAGAAAGGCAACTTCAGGAGAAGCCAAGAGCCTGATGCAGAGCCAGGCTTGCTCTTTTGTAACAACCCACTTTTCCAGGCCCTCATCCATTCATTCAAGATACAACCCACGCAGCGCAGCATCAGTCCCTTCACAGAGGCAGGCAAGATCAAATCATCTCTCACTAAGCCCCGCCTCTTAAAGGCCCCACCACTTTTCAATATGGTTTCAGGGAGACCACGCTTCCAGCACATGGACCTTTGCCTATCGCATCTAAACCAGAGCAGGTAGTGACTAACAACTTAAAATAAATAGGAATTCTCATCCCAAGGTGTATTATAAACAGGAAATAATGCAAGAAGGGATGGAATGCTGTGAATGAAATGGTGGTTTTGTGGGTTATTTTATAAGTTTAATATTAATCATTTTGGTTCCTGGCATTCATTTTATTTTACCTGGAAGAAAATAAATTAGTTGCACCCAGAAAAGAAAATAAGCAAAACAAAATATTTCTTTCCATCAGTCTTTGGGACCTAAATATGTGTCGTCATAAAATCTCATACTGTGACTGAGACATTTGTTGGAAATGTTGAAATGTCACAGTAATTTCATGACCACCGCCATGCAGATATGATTGGAGGTGGACATTTTTTATTTGGAAAAAAAGAGTAGCTGTTTATGCTACTTCACAACTGCATCCTCTTTCCAAATACAGTACTATTCCTTTACCTTTTTTTTGTAGATGTATTAATACTGCATCACATTAGATATGAACTTTTATGCTGAAACTCTCTAATATGCTTCTAAATATGACATTTGAAATGCCCCAGGAAGTTTCCCACCAGAGCCAATATAGCTTTACGTCACAGAAATTAAAGGAGTGGCTATTCACACAAATGATGCAGGAAACTTTTTTTAACATGCAGAAAAAGTTCTTTTGGAGGTCAGCCCATCATAGGACATATAAATTCTAGAAAATGTATGGATACCTAGGCTTGGAAAGTGTTTTTTTGTTTTGTTGTTGTTGTTGTTTGTTTTGTTGGGGGGTTTTTGTTTGTTTTTACCAAGAAGCTACTTGTAAATTCAAATACATAGACCGTAAGTTCTGCACATAAGGATCATATTAAGAACACTTTCTATTTAGAAAAGTAGAAGTGGAACTTCTAGGCTACTCATATAGCCTGCTCTCAGCTAGATGTCCTTGCCATTAACAGAGAAGCTATGAATTGCTTGGCTAGCAGTACTGGGGATGTTGTGGTGTTGATGAAAGCATCCACAAATAACATAAGTGGTATAGTGGAAGCAAATATTGGGTATAGTATATCATTTATTAATAAAGATATCTTCCATGGAATTTTTCAAAAAAGTGTTTGCCAAAGTTATTGAAAGAACTAAGTTTTCTGCAACAATTTCACAATGAACATTTTTTATTTTCTTACAGTATGTCAGGCATTGTAAATGTAAAAGATGTAAATCTACCCTGGTAGGAGACAGTGAGTGCACAGTCGCCATGGCCGGAAGTTGTGTTTCCTTCTTCATAACCAAGTTTCCTTTTCATCACAAATGAGCCATGCAAAAACCATTTCTGGTAAAATTTCCCCTTGAATATGATCTATTCCTCCTTCTTTTTCTTCCTCACACTCCTCATACCTGAACCCCAGAAAAGGCTAGAGTAGGAGGATAGTTTAGGGAACTGTTCAGGGCAGGGTTGGGGTTAGGTTATGTCATGGAAAACAGAGATATTGAGGCAGAGAAGGGCATGTATAATTTAGCTTTTAAAAGGACCTTCTGGCTACTTGTATTAGTCAGAGCATACTAGAGTCAGATGTAGAAGAGTGCAAACCATCTGTCTGCATACTGGAGACCTGAAGGATCCAGTGGAAGGCTTGGAGCCCAAGGCAATGTCCCATGCAAGTCTGTATCAGGAGGCTGAAAGATCCAGATGGGAGACCAAAGGATCTGTGCAGGAAAGGCCCAGGGGCCAGTGCTGGAAATATCTGTGCCAAAAGGCTGAGGGATCTGAGCCTGAAGGCTGAGGAATCTGCACTGGGAGCCAGGAAATAGCATCTAAGAAGAAGACAAGGATTGAAGCTCCCCTGAAGAAAGAAAGCAGACAAAGCTCCTTTGAAGAAAAACCCACCAAAATGCTTCCAAAGAAAAACAGCTGCAAGGAAGATCAGGTGAAATCCTTCCCTCCCGTTCATTCTCCTTTTATACTCTTCCAACAATAAGCCTCCCTAAGTGAATCTTTCACATCCAGAACCATGCTGACTCAATTCAGCTGGGCTTTCCCCACTCAAGTTGACAATTAATCAATTAACTACCACACTACTGTATCATAAGAAGAGACCACAGGGCATTGGGATTAAAGCAAGGATCCTCTATGGGAGGTTATGGCAATGTTCCAGGTAAGAGGTAACAGAGACTTGGACAAGCTTGGTAGCAACAGGAGTGGTAGAAAAGTTTTCAGATTCTAGATGTATTTTGAAGATAAAGTAAACAGGATTTGCTAATGAATTGAATGTGGGGTATGAGACAAAGAGAGGCTTTAAAGATGAAACCATAGATTAGGGATAAGAAAAATATAATTGCAATTAACTGAAATTCAGATTAGAAATTCAGGTAGAACAGGTTTGATGGCAAAGATCAGCCATTCTTTTCCATCCAGATTAACTCACATGTCAAATAAGTTTAGGGAGAAATGTGACATGGACAACTGCAAATAGCTCTGTATTTCAAAGAAGAGGTCTGGGCTGAAGATATAAACCTGCCAGTTGACAGTTTATAATAGGTATTTAAAGCAGTCACCAAAGAATTAAGTGCTAAATCATTCTAGTATTTAAAAGTTGTGGAGATGAGATCCCAACAGGTAAAATTCATATACAGAATTAAAATCAATGTACATAATTATGTCAATTGCCACCAAGTCAAAGAAATGAAAGACAATATGAAACAAATGTGATGAGATGAATTATAAAGTAAAATAATTTTTGATTACATGGCTTGTCACAGTTTATGACCAAGGCATGGTGCAAAAGGATGAAAGATCACTCAAAGATTACTCAGAATCAATGTCCAATCCATGCTCTAAGTGGGCCTCTGTCACTTTTTATTGATAGAACCAGGAAGCAAGAATCAAAGAATAAAGAAAGGCATCTGGGCAGGAACTCATATAGGGGACAGGGGTCAAATGACTGACCCTGGGACCAATCTAAATGATAAATCGAAGTAGGAGAGGACAAAGGCCAGAGCATTGGACTTGTGGCCCTCGTAGGCTCTTTTTAAATCTCTAACCATGCTTTCTGGGAGGTTTTGGGCATGTGACCCCAAAAGTCCCTCACCTCTGCATAGCTATCTCATGCACACCTCTGGCCAAGCTGTCACATGGCTAGATGATCTAACCTAGAGAATCCATTTAAAATCTGGAGCAAATGATGGCTTTGTAAAAAACAAAAAGCATGATACATTTTAAAATGCTTTAAAACAGGCACTGTGCATAATCAATAAAAAAATGCCTCAGTTAAATCAGCAGACGCATTTACTTCAGTAAGATAATTTTCCCCCGTCTTTTGATATAAACTGGAGATCACTTTTTACAAATTATAAAAAGTAGAAAAAAAGAAAAAACCCACCCACCTTTCTGGGTTTATCTTTATAATTCTCGTGATTGGCTATGTGGAGGGGGGCTTTTCCCTAGTGATAAACCCAAATGCACGTATTATATATTTTTTTAAATATGTAGTAGCATATACTGTTCCAGGAAAGTTAGAATAAATCTTAGCATCGCACACTCTTGAGAAGTGACTATGCAGCAACTTTTGGATTTTGACAGTCTTCTGAAAATAGCTAGAAATCCCCTGAGTCCCATCAAAAATCTCTCAGGACTGCAAAAATCAAAGTCCTGTATTTACTCTTGAAAGTCAATCACTGAAAACTATTATTCTCTTAATATTTATTCATTTAAGTTGATTGAGTTTAAAGAATTCATGGGCAGAAATCTTAGCTCCATGTTATTACTGCATTTCCTCATCTGAAGAATGTGAGAACGGCATTATGACTGCCCTAAACTGGCCAGATCCACTGTGACTTACCAGGTTTGTTTTCAGTCCGATCATGTTTACCTTCTTCCAGAGCTGTCTTTCCACACATAGCACAACCACATCTATCCATATAAAAGTTAGCTTTGGTAAAGAAGAAACAAGATTTAATCCTAGTGCAATTATTCTTTATTGTTCTAACCATAGAGAGACTGGGATCAATGGAGGAAATGCTGTAGTTTTGAACCTGCATTCATCTGGTTTCCACACAGTTTACAGGAGAAATAATGATTAAAATATCCCTCTCCTACTTAAATACAAGACAGATTTTACCAAAATTCATTTCCTCACTCCCTGCTTTCCTGTTACATGCAAAAAAATAGTAATAAGAAACTGGATAACCTAAGTTTTTAACTTATGCCTTTTTTGTCTGCCATATTATATATTTTAGATATGAACTATATTGCTATGGTTTGGAGGAGTCTTACCAAGTTCTATACCTTCTCAATAATCATAGACACTTATGGACAGACACTAGGTGAAGAGTTCATCTAATTTCTCATAGTTTCAAAGAAGGCTGGATGTAATCTGGATTTTCAGGAACATATACAGAGAAATTCCCATAACTTGAGCAACCTGATTTCTCGCTAAAATAAATGACCCTTAATGTTAAGAAAATATTCTTCATTACTGGCCACTCAGAGAAGCTCCGGGTACTTCTAACTCACCCCTTCCACACTGGAGGAGGTGGTGGAGAATTTGTACTGAAGGCCCAGAGGAAATACTGGTCACATTTCCAACAGAGTGGTTTCTTGGGATATTGTTGGATTTGTTTGTCCTGGTTTGTAGGAAATTTTGTATCTCTACATTGATTTTATCTAATATGTAATACATTCTTACATTTCTGCATAGACTATTATGCTTCTGCTTTTGCTTCTCTTAAAATCAGCTTGCCTACTAGAAACTATATCTAGAAAGTGTCAGTGTGACCGTGTCCTCAGTGCTCTGATCTTTGCAGATGAGCTGTGGATTGTCAAGTGTAGTTTCTTAGCCTTTAAGGGTTCTATCTCAGCCATCAATGTCTTAGCTGTAAAGTGAGGATGTTGGACCAGATTAAATTCTAAAGTCTGTCCCATCAGCAAATATCTCAGATTTCTGTTTAATTCAGTCTTAACTGAACACAACGTTCAACAGACCTGGAAGGCGCTTACACCTGTCTGAATCCCATTGCAAGTCTTCTTTTTAGCCTTCCCTCCTCTAAGATAGATGTCCCAGTTCATACTTTCTTTTGTGTCTTTTACTTACAGTGATTCACCTTTTTCAAGGACACCTTTCTGGCTGTACGTGAAAGGGAAGGTGGTGCTGGAGCTGACTTGTGACCAGCACTGTGTAAATCACCCAGGCAAAGAGCAACATGATATCCAAGAATAGATGGCAGAGTTAGCAAGTAAAAACAGCCAGGAGGATGGAAAATCCAGAGGTGTGAAATCTCTGACTCCTCCCATTTTATTTAGTTTTACTTATTATTATTTTCCTTCCCTTTTCTTCCTCTGATCCTCGTGTTTGAAGTCACAGTAGGTATCCTTAACAGTGATGTATCATAATTTTGTGAATGCATAAACGGATATCTTCTGATTTAATAAGAAATATCTGACAAGTGGAGCCTGTCCACTCAGAACTACTTATTCACAAAAGGAAACCCTCAGCAAGACTCTTAGAGCAGTTTTAACTGGATGATAACAAGTGAGGACTCATGAATTATCCTGGACCTCTGTAGTCACCCTCACTTAGCCTTGTGACTTAGTCTAGACTAGGAAAGCAAGAGAAACAGGAAAATCCAGTTCCTTGTTTGACTTCATGATTTACTTGGACAGGAAACAGTCTTGCTAGAACATGTCCTATGTTCCCACTGTCCTGTCTTTGTACTGATCCCACCCAAAAGAGAAGGTGGTAAAGCTCAAGACATTTTCCACATCACAGAGAAAATGGACAAGCCACCTCAATGACGGAGCCAATGCATAGCTGCCCAAGTGTTAATACTTAATGGAGGACTAAATTTCCTCATGGACATGATGCATACTTTTCTCCCCAACAGGGCGCATTAGAACAAATGGCCCTAATCAGAGAGATGTGTGAAATCATGGGATCTAAACAAGTAAACCATTGCCCTCAGGCATATATTTCACAGCTAGTGGGAGTTTAATGTCCTTACCCAAATTCACTTTTTCCCTTTGTGTCTCTTCACACACAGCGATCTCCTTGGTTACCACAACTTGCTGCCTGTAAGATTTTTTTTTTAACAAATATAAATCACTGTGCGGTTTTTTTTCCCAAAAATTTTGTTCACTGTAGATTCTCCTGTGAAGAGGAAGTACTATACACACTTTAAATCTTGCCCATCTAATTACTGTGTCAACTAAAATTATGTTTTCTTTTGAACCACACCATATTCTTCCCCATATTTCTTTACTACCAAGGAATTTTTAAAAATGAAATAATTTTCCACTTAATATTTCTAGATAACTTATTCACTCAGCTTTTAAACAAATAATTTTTTAGAAACCCACTTAATCTAGTCACCAATTATTGAGAATGCAGTGGTGAATGAGAATAAGCATTCCTTAGTATGGAGCTTACATTTCAGTCAGGGACTCATGGCATTAACTTTAACGTCTTAATTGTGTTATGTATTGCATCATATGTATGTTTGCATACATGAAAGCCGTTAAGAATTACGAGTAAGGGAATTAGGTGAGAAGAACTTTGGCCCATAAATAATGAGTAAAGTGGAATTTAGCTAGCAAAGATACCAAAACGAAAATTTTGTCTGCTTGACTTTGAGTTTATTGTAAGAAACCAAGAATTCAGCTTGCATAGGTTTCTCTTCCAAACTTCATTGGAATAACTGGCGGAGGCACTTGCATATTTTGCCATCCTGAAGGAAAGACATTTATCATATGGTAAAGTTATATTCAGACAGTAAGTAGATTTTCTTCAAATTTTAGAGAAAAGGAAATAACTGCTAACCTAATAACAAAATGAGATGACTGGTTTTATTTCTTAGGAAATGTCAAGTGGACTGTGAAACTATAAACACCTGCTGACTAAACTTGGAAATGCAGCAAATCTGCTGGTATAGATTTGTGTTAAATGCATCATCCTAGAACTGAATCACTGGAATCACATATGTGAATTTTAGCACTAACTACTAACTTCTTCATTAAGTTGGCTTGTGTGCAGTAAAAATGTGTAAAGTGCACCATGAAAGGAAAAAAAATGTAATTTCAGGGCTTTTTTATGCATATGGGACAGTTATTTAAAGGTGAAACATTTAAATGCCAGAAAAATTTTTCAGTGAAATGGCTAAGTTTGAGATGCTTTGTTTGCTTATGGCCTCAATTAAAGATGTTAACCATGCTTCAACTAAGCAGAGGAAGGATCATGCAATCCTATGTGCTATAACCATTTAAATGTAGACTAGAATAGAATATTTGCCTAAAACGGGTTATTAAACAGAATATGTGATTGTGATCATTATCCTTCTAAGATGTGTGCTTTTGGAGAAAGTTGATTATCAGAGTAACTCTACCTGAGATCCCAAGTTGAAAGAAAAATAGATTGATGAGGTTCATTGACATTACAGTAGAAAGATCTGGTGGCTGTGATAATCATCCTGGCAGTGCCCTTTGAAGACTGGGCTGGGAATGGCAGCAACAGTCAAATGAAAGGCTGGCAAGATTAAAACTGATGACCACATTACACATTACAGTGAAGCCCATATATTATACTCAATGAAAGTAACTCTGTGATACAAATAGAAAAGCCACAATTTCTGTTTGTTTCTAATTATATCTCATTTTTTCCCATCTGTTCCTATTCCTGCACCTTAACTCATTCTAGTAGAGAAAGAAACAAGTTTCTATAGGACTTAAGAACCAATTTTAGAACTTTAAAAAATAAAATACAATGCAAATAAGAAATGACAATTTTTTCTATTATTTACTGCTGAGTCACAAGGCCTCTGAAAATATAAGCGGTTGTGCAGGTTAGTGCAATATATGGAGAAAATATGGCTCCTGCTCCAAGATGTTAATATGGGACTTTTGGTTTTGAGATGTCAAACACTGTGTAGGTACTGATAGGTTTGAAGCATGTAATTCATAGGCAAGGATGTAAACAAAAGCTCAAATGGTATTATGACGTTGTCTTCCAAGTTCCAATGCAAAATAAAAAAGGTCAGATGGGTAGATAAGGTAGTTAAAAGTTGTAATCATAAGGTTGAACACAATGGGGAGAACTTGCTAAGGAAGGGAGGGTGTCTGGGGTGAAGCAAAGAGAAGTTAGCCTTGTGAAAAACTAGTGTTTAGGAAAGTGAGAGACTTGGTGCCTCATCGCTGGTTGATGCTACAGCACAAGGTTGTGCTACAGAGCCTGGCTTACAGATGATAAGGTGTCCTGTATGCTGTTCACTAAGATTTTTTTCCAAGGCAAGGATTCATGTTTTTTATTTCTTTCCAATTTTTGTTCTAAGATATATATTCTTACTTTATTTTTTAATTTTGTATGATTCTTTTCTACTTTTATTCTTCATTTCATTTTTTTCTTTTCTTTTTAAGTTATCAAATCTGGTCTTTTTCACCTCACTCCACCCTCAAGTCCATTGACAGTATACATTATCACAGAACACTCTTGTATTTTCTGCCTGAAATGCCTCTTCTGGCATTTCTGTCTGGAAATCTTATATTTCAGGTCTTTCCAGGGGCAAGAGGGGAAGGATTAGTTAGGAGATGATCACCCTTCTAGGCTACCATAGCTCTTCATAAACACCTCTGCCACAGCCCTTAGCACAATTGGTAGGAATTCCACGTGTACATTTCTATTTCTCTACGGAGACAAGAAGGTAGGGATCTTCTTGTTAACACCCAGTCCAGCACATAACATGTAGAAGATTCTGAATAAACATTAAATATTTACAGAATTCAAATAGTCATTGAATTAAAGAATTAATGAATACATAAAAGAAGTTCAATTGTAACACAGTATGCTGATTAACCTAGTCAGCTGAACTCTCTTAGAACTAGGGATATTCATACGAAATTGATACTGCATTTTCAAGTGTGAATCTACTTAGAACAGCTAAGGAATAAAAGCAGCAAATCAATATTTGAGAGGAGGCAGAAAGTTAAAATTTCTTGATACTTAAATACATACAAATCTGAGTCAAAAGAAAAATTACAAAACTAAAGAATTGAAGTGACCTTAGAAAACATTTAGCCAAACTTCTGGAAACAGTGTAAATAAACTTTCCCAAGGCCTCCCACATGGTTATTGGCAAAATTTCAAAGTCTAAGTCTCTGTACTGCTAACCTCGTGAAGTTCCCTCTGTCCTCACTGCTGTGACAACTCCATTTCAAATGCTTATACATCCAGCATGGAATGCAGATAATGTGTTCCTCTTCCTTTCTACTCTCACTGAATAATCTTCAGCAGCTCTTCCAATTGCTTTCTGTGGCCCTGTTGTGCTCTGCTGAGTTCACCCTTGCAGAGGACATCTGGTCACATAGCAAAGAAAATTATGCAGTACTTTTTCCAATGTCCCCTCAGTCAATCAGTCAACAAGTTATTTATTGGGCACTTGCTGATGAGACCAACACAAGGCTAATGTGTTAGAGCTGGCTGCTTTTAAACTCAATGCATCAATTAAATAGCACTTCACATGATTTTGATTTGGCATACCTCAAAGGACAGTCTTTTCAAGGTCAGTGTGAACTCAGTGATGGAAAGCTCACCCAGTAATGAATTTTACACAGAATAATACATTTTGGCCCTATCCCCAGTGCTTTAAGGCTATCGATTACAAAGCAGTGAGGACCAAATTCTGTCCTCAGATGTTCAAGCACTGTGTCCATCTGGTCTTTACATTTTTAAGACTGAGGCTGAATATCCAGAAAGCAAGAGAATGAGAAGGATGTTCTTTTCAATATAAAGTTTTGATGCTTCATTAAACTTGGGATTAGGGACCAGGACTATGGTGGGCATGAGGATGAACATTGGGAATTTGTGACAGTCCTTGCAATACTTTGTCATCGAAATACTCTACTGACTGTGCCTCAAGGCCTCAGCCTTCAGTTGGAATATGAAGAGATGGATTAAATCTTTTGAAAAGGGAGGTTTTCTATAACTAGTCCATTATGTCACACTACTTAGTGTACTGGGCCTAAATTGCTGCTAGCATGGTGGGTAGCTGGTGGCTGGGGGTGAGGGAGCCAGAGGGTCATAACCACATCACAAGCTTAGATGACTCTGGGGGTGAAATAATTCTTAGGATCACTCTAGCTCAAGATGGGCTTTCAAATGTGCATATGAGTGCTCTATCTCTGTTCATCTGACAATATTTAGAAACAAAAGAGACTCAGGATAGGATTGCCATACAAATTATAGTATGGCCATTTAAATTTGAATTTTAGGCAAACAATAATTCCTTAGTCTAGCATTTCTGAAAATACATCTCAGGCATATTTATATAAAAGTATGTGATTACCTGCAATTTAAATTCACCTGGGCACTCTGTATTTTTATTTGCTGAATCTTGGAATGCTAACTCAGGACTTTCTGTCTACAGATTATGTTAGGGACAAGAAGCAGCTTAGGGCATTACTGTGAAACTTTCTGTGGGTTCCATATTGCATAACTATGTGAATCAGCCATAACTCATCTGATAGGAGAAGCTTAGTCAGGTCAGGCACTTGCCTAGAAAAAGCTTCAGGGGCAGCATTGAATACTGGCCAAGAACTCAAGAGTAGTCTGATGACCCAAGTTTGAAACTTGATGTTGCCACTTCCAGTTATGGGACTGTGGGTGAGTTATTTATCTTTCCTGTACCTCAGCTTCTTCAGCTGTGAAATAGGGGTAATAGTATTTAATTTAAAGTTATTCTGATGTTTAGGGGACTAATATATATACAATGTTTAGCACATTATAAAAACTGTAAATTTTGCTATTATTTATGAGAGCCACATTCATTTCTGGATATATTTTTACATATTTTTAAAATTAAAGTTAAACTGTATATTAGTCAGCTTTCCACCACACTAACAAATGTCTGAGATAATTTATAAAGAGAAAACATTTATTTTGGATGATAGTTTAGAAAATTCCAGTCCACAATATGCTTTGGGCCTGTGGCAAGACAGCACATCAAGGCAGGGAGTAAATGGCAGAGCAAAACTATTTACTTCCTGGCCAGAAAGTACAAAGAGGAAGAGGAAGAGACTTCAAGGTTTCATGTTTCTCTTTGGAGCATGTCCTCCAGTGACCTAAAAGCTTCCCTCTAGGCCAAGTTTGCACCACTTCCCAATGGCTCCAAGGTTTGCAGAACAAGCCTTTAACACAGGAGTCTTTGAGGGACACCTAGATCTAAACTATAGCAACCTGTTAATATCTAATAATAAGGACCAGTCACTTATTTTGAATTAGTTCATTCCATAAAAGAGCTTAATTTGATTATATATTCCTGAGCATTCATCTGTTTAATGTTTTCTCATTAAGTTTATTGGTACATTTTAGGTATACAGTATGCTGACATTCATCATTGGGAATTTGTACCTTTACATGTATATCTTGGTTCTTATTTTTTCCCCATTCCCCTGCCCTCCCCTCAACCCCTCCATCCCTCCCTATTTACAAAGACTTTGTTTCCATTTTTTCCTTTTCTCATATTTTTTCCTTTCCCTTCTTTCCTTTTCCCTACCCCTCCCACTTCCTCCTCCCTTTTAGAACTTTTCCTCCTATTTCACATTATCTATTATACATTTGGATCCTTATTTGCACTTTCAGTTTCTCACACCAGAGAAACTATCCAGTATTTACACATGTGTGTCCTACTTATTTCACTTAAGAGTATGGCCTCAGTGTGTTTAATCTTCAAGTAACACTATGCATATTTTAATTGTACGTATAACCCTGATGTGGAGCCACTGGAGTTTGGATGTCGTTCAAGTTTTTTCAACTTCTATTATCATTTTATGTCAGAGGAATATAGAAGATCTAGAAAAAATAAGAACTTTTAAAATCATTTTAAACATCAATAAGACAACAGAAAAGGCAAGAGGCTCCATGAAGTCCAGGTAAAGTGTACATTCACTGAAGCTCTCCTAACAGTACTTATCTCCTGAAATTGCCAAGAAAACGTATAATGATTCAGATATGAATATGGAATCAGAAAAAACAGGAAATGTGAGACAAAGAGTTCATGAGCTTTAAATGAGGAAAGTGGACAAAAAATTGCTGAGTAAGAAAACTGCAGACATTTTAGATAATACCACAAGCCTAATTCGATGTAATCATATCATTACATTGAGAAGTATAAATATAATTTAGAATTCTATCTTTGGTCTATGAAAGAAGACTTTTTCTGCTAATTTTTCATATTTAATAACCTAGACAGTGAATTTTCTCAGCTTCAATTGAAATATAAATGAAAATATAATTTCATTTATATATGAATTAAATTATATCCAATTGTAGAGCAATTCCCACTTGAAATCAGGGGGAAAAAATAAAGACATTTCAAAGACTTTGGAAAAGGAATTTTGAAGAGGACCTCCTTGGAATTAAAGGCCCACTGACAAGTGATGGCTGCGTGTATACCCCTGATCCTGAGTCTGCAAAGTTGAGGCAGCTTTTCTGGCCTTGGCACCCTGGGAGTGAGGTATTCCCAAGGGGACTTCTGTTTCTGCACAAATTTTTCAGCAATAGTGTTTGCATCAAGTGAGAGGCATGTTCAAGTACTGCAACCCATGGAAGACTCCTTAATGATTCTCTGAGGTGGGGCAGGGATTAGAGACACTGGGGAGTTCTACATTTACACAGTACCTTTCACATCTCAACCCTCACACTGATCACCAAAGAGGTGGCATTCCTGAGATGGAGAAACTAATCATTCAAAGGGTGAGGTTGAGATCAATACAATACAAAACATATATAGCATCAGATAATAGTGTCATTGAATGCTTGCCTGTTTACATGGCTGGAAGGATCCTTGACACACACCTAGGCCTTTAAATAGGCTTCACAGCAAGATTGTACACTCTTATTTTCCATTGGAATTAGACATAATCCTTTACCTAACACATAGCTTATTTGCTTCAACCCAGTTCTTTAAGAGAAACAAAATAAAACTACTGTGTATAGACAAAGTTTCTTTGGACCCACGTAAGATCTGGGTAAGAAATTTGACCTAATTCTAAGCATCAAGTGAGATAAGAATGAAAATGTATTGCTTTCCTTGGCTTTCTGTGAGTTACATTATTTGGAATGGACTGAAAAACATTTTAAGCAAGCTTTTATGGCTTACGGCAGGATAAACAGAGATTTAATATTCAGTTTTATCAAGGTTCATGGATAATAAACATAGCTTTCTCTCTGCTGATACTCTGGAAAATTCGGGCCAGTTTATATTGTTTTTATTTTTTTCAAAGCTCATAGAAACCATTCACACATTTGCTTGTGATCTTGTGCTTAAACCTATTCTTTGGTAAACAGGTATACAAAGAGGGTCACTGAAAGTTAGTTACAAATGTTGCAAGCTAAGTAGCTAAGGTGGGACAAGCAGAGGATGCAAATATCCTTAGTGAAAAAGCTATAGGAAATGACCGTCTGAACCAAACGTATCTCTTATAATATTAAATGAGAATGTTAGGGAACTTATATTTTTTTCTGTCTCTAGCATAATTATATATTGGACCAACAAACCAACAAATCTTAAAATAATCATAAAATACCTGAAGTACTTTGCATTTGTAATAAACTGTAGAAAATTTTTGTACACTTTAATAAAATAAACTACAAATAGATTTTTTATTTGTCATGATTTATAAACTCATACTGCTAATTTGAAACTCAAATTTGGATTTGAAGGTCAGACTTCTTTCTTTCTATCTGTTTAACTTCTAAGCAACTTTCTTTTGGGTCCACATTTCTTCTGGTCTAGGAAACAGAGTTTCTAAATTGACAGGTTTGCCTAATGTGGTCCTGTAAGGTGGGGACATTGGGTCAGGTATGTGAAGGTACAATGGAGTAAAAGATAATTAGGGAGAATTACTTACCAGCTGGGAACACAGGTCAATAAAAACAAACCTCATATAACAGATTTGCAGTAGAGAGTGAAATCGTGGCAATTCCAATCAATATATTAATGGGAATTTGTTTGGTCTTAATAAAGTGAACTTGTATAAAAAAAAATAATGTAGTGAAAAATAGCCAAAAGAATAAAAGAAATAAATGCTAGGAATTACATTGTAATATTCAAAACACAGTGTAAATCCTTAATAATGAAGACTGTGACATTGACCCAAGAATAATCAGAATAATGGAACAGAATAGCAAGCTTAGACTCTGTTGTTAACAAAATATTAGTGGACAATAAATCTGAGCTGCTAAACAGTGAAGATGTGACAGATCACTAATATACGGTACTAGAATAATTCATTACCTTTTGGAAAGTAGTAAACTTCTAAAGCCTCATGGCATATATCAAAATAAAAACTCACACGGAAAATTTATTTGAAAAGAGAAAACTGCAAGTGAATGGGAAGTAAATTTAGGGAGGAAATCCTATTCCAGTACAAACTCCTTTCCTCCCCTTCCAAAGAAATTGCAGATAACTTCCTTACTAAAGGTCCATAAAACAATAACTACTGTATACAAAGTGTACAAATGGAAAATTAGTAATTATATTAGTAATAAATGAAAAGCATCAATAGCCTTAATACATAAAAAGACTTTGTAAATTAGTGAGAAAACAAAGTAATTTTCCTTAAAAGCAGAAAACAAGATATTTAACAACACAATTTCCCCAGTACTGTGCTCTGTAAATCTAGTTGCTGTCTGATACACTATACACATTCACTAGTAATGTTAAATGAACAAATGAATTATTGAAAAATAAATACCCCGCTAGAAACAAAAAGGAAAGAGAAAGAATTCAGAGTCAATTATAAACAAGAAATATATTTTATAATATATTAGAATCTCACATCTCACTAACCAGAGAAATACAAATTAAAATCTAATAAAACAACATTGTTTTTCAAGTTACTCAAAGGTGATAAAGTTATTATTCAGTGTTTGAAAAGAATGACAAAACAGGTGGTACAATTATAAATTGTTATAAGCTTTTTAGGGGTCTTGTTATATACAGTAATACCTCAGTTCATGAACTCATCTATTTTCAAACAATTCAGTTTGTGAACAGAAGCTTCAGCAAAATTTTGCTTCCTTTGTGAACTTCGTATCAGGTGACAAACACAAACGCGGCCATCTTCCCAAGAATTGTGGAACAAATTACATTTGTGAACTGAGGTACTACTGTATATCAAAAAGTTAAAAATATTTTTATCATTTGATTAAGTATATTTTAATGTAGCTATCAGAGCTATTCAAGAAAGTTTGTGAATAAAGCTATGTATTATTTTTATTTTATTGAAAATTGGACTTGGCCTATACATGACATAACAAAAAATATAGTGAATGTTTAAATATTTTTAAACAAAATTTATTATGTAAAAGACATGTTGCCCATTTATCCACTTCAAAATACTTCCCTTTGTTTCAAATTTACTCATCCCATCATTCTTGCCACATTCTGAACTAGTTCTGGAAATCGTCTTTAATCAATGTCTTTAGCTGTGCTGTTGTGGCTGCCTTGATATCCTGAATTGATTCAAAATATTTACCTTTCATGTTCATTTTGACTTTGCAGCAGAGTCAGAAATCACATGGTACTATATCTTGTAAATATGGTGGATGAGGATACACCATATGTCTTATTGGACAAAATTCACTGTACCATTAGCGGTACGTGACATGGATCATTGTCATAATAGGGGATACAATCATTTGTCCATGTGAAAACCAAAACTGCTTCAGAAAGGTAAGAATGATAAGTGTGTTCAAAGCAAGGGGGACTATTTTGCAAAAGATTAATGGCAATGTGTCTCTTACTACAATAGTTTTTAATTTAAACATTTCTGTATTTTTCAATCATCCTTTGAAAATCCATAATAGAATTATTTAAATTAATTGCAACACATGTACAAATGAAATAATAAGCAGTCATTAAAATTATGTTTTAGGGAATATTTAGTGACATCAAGAATGATTAGGATAGATATTATGAAAATAGCGAGTTAAAAATGAAATTCTAATTCTTGACTATTGTGTCCCTGAGTGTTGATTATGTCATACAATTATATTTATGAGTTCATTCACATCTGTGAACAAGAGATCCAAGAATGTTGGGAAGCAATATGTACAGTCTTGCCTCAATGGCTTTTAAAAAGTGGATTACATATTACAAGAGAAAGATCATTGGGGCAATCCATCTAAATGCCAATTGTGGTTACCTCTATGCTATGGAATCAATGGTGAATTTTATCTTTTTACTGTTTCAGTATGACTCACTTTGTCATGAACTTGCATTCCCTTATAGTCAGAAAAAAAATGTACTTTAAACAGGAAATTTAGTTCCTCCAGGTTGCTGGATGTTGAGCAAACAGTTGCAGAGTCATCCAGGGAGAAGGGACCCCCAGAGACAGACAGGTATCTCCCTAGGGTAGGTGGGAGCTGGCGAGAAGCCAGCCTGCCTGGGTTCCCCTGGGAGAAAGACTGGTGGACATGGAGCATGTGCAGCTCCACTTGGGAAAAATACCTAGCAGTTCGCTGTTGCTCTGCTCTTCACAAATGCAGCCTCCAGGCACCCCACATCTCCTCTAAGGACTAGGGAGGATGGCAGTGCAGGAGAAGGGAGATTTGCATGGCCATGGGAATGTAAAGTCTTCTCACAGCAGCCTACCTGGAACTTTGGAAGGCAGTTTAATTTGGAGTATAGATTTCACAGTGTAGAAACTTCAGGATCTCTGTGATGAAAACCCCAGACTGGCATCTGCAAGAGAAAGGAGAGGGAGACTGGGATGCACTGGCGCACAGGAAGAAGACCATGAGGAGATGGAGGCAGAAACTGGAGCGAAGCTGCCAAAAGCTAAGGGACAATGAGACCACCAGCAGCAGGAAGGGGCAAGGAAGGACTTTTCCCTGGAGCTTTAGGCAGAAGCATGGCTTTGGCAGACATCTTGGTTTTAGACTTCTAGCTCCCAGAGCTGTGAGCAAATAACTTTTTATAGTCACTGCGGGGGGGTGGGGGTGGGGTAATTCCTTTTTTTTTTCTGTTATGTTCATGTTTTTGTGCATGTTTGCAGTACATAATTTTTACATTTCTTGTGTGGAGTTTGTATATGTACATAACACATCTTAATCTCTTTCATTTTGAGACACCCAGAAAACTGATGCACCTAGTGAGAAGATGAAATGGGTAATGTCCAGGAGAGGAAGGGGACTCTTCTGTGTTCATCAGTGACAAAGTGCCTTATTACTAATGTGGTCCAACAAGACAGCTCTCTCTAGGACTCTTGCTGTGTGCTCCTCTCCAGGGGCTTTGTTTACATTGTTGTCATAAGTTATAAGTCACACACTGACTGGTGCTTTGGTGATCCCATAGAAAAGGGGCTAATATAGCTTGTAAGTGCTTGCTTCCTGCATGAATTTCAAAGATTTTTCATTAAAGGTATTTAAAGTAGGCACTAGGCCTAGATAGCGACATCATGGTGTTTTGGCAAAAGAAACACCTCTTTTCCAAAGAATTCTGGTCAAGTGCTTCTATGTGGTCTGTGGGAAGACATGAAGGAGAAATCTGAGTTTCTCTTTATAAAACTAGGCTGTGAAATGCAAGGTTGAAATCCACTGGTTTCTCTTGAAGCTCCTGAGAAGTCATGGCAGCTGGCAAAAAAAAAAAAAAAAAAAAAAAAAAAGCTTCTATATAGGAGGGTAAAGTTCCATGCAGTTCTTAATAACTTAGAGAGAAGAACAACAGTGCAAGAATATCTGCTTTTCAGAGGTTGTTCTTATCACTCCTCACAGGTAAATTCCCAAACGAGACCTGCTGTATGTGTCAAATGATTTGATTCAAGCAAAATGAGATTTCGGAAAATCCTGGTGTCCCTATTTGAAGTTCATCACCTTTAAAAAAAATCTTAGTGCTGAACATTGTTTACAGTGTAGCAAGGAACAATATGAACCCATAGTTCACTGATGCCAAATGGATTCTGCTGCCAGTAGCTTATTTATGGCTGTGCTGTAATCTTAAGCAGGACATGGTGAAGCAGCTATTGCTGATTCAGTTATTAGACCTGAGCACAAAGGGTTAGTAGCTTCCAGGGCATTATTCATTGACAATAATCTGCAGCCTATGTACAATGCTGCATGCTGTGTAAATATAGCAAGAGTGACTTCATAAATAATGTCAGAAACACTAGCAGTCCTAAGACAGAGAATATATGGGTGGCAAGTTAATGTGTTAGGCCCCTGGGTTTGCTTAATTGTATAGGCTGATTCACCCAAGGAAAATGAAGAGAATTGCCTTACCCAAATGTAGATTTTGGAGTTCATAATCCTGTCTCTCTGTCCCTACCCCTCTAGTCTTAAAATAGATCCTTCTAATAATGATGTAGTTTGCTCTCACTGAATTTTATCTTCTTACAAGATATAGTTCTATTGTTCTAATTTTAGTGACAAGAATGTAATTTATATTCTCTTAGTTTAATGATCATCTATCAGCAACAAAAATGGATTTTTAGCCTGTCCAGAGATGTCAATGTCTGCTTATTTTCAGTCTGTTTGTATGCAGATGAGCTAATACTCTAAACTCATTGCTCACTTTATACAAAAATAGCATTATTCACATATGTAAAGCTCTGAGATGGGAAAATAAGAGATAAAATTATTCACAGGGAATTCCTCTCGAGAACGTGATAATGTAACACACATTTGAAAGCTATGAGAGGGGTTTGTTATGCTTTGGCTCTAGAATATCCTCCCAAAATCTCATGTGTTCAGAGGTGAGAGTTTTGGAAGGTGATTGAATAACGGAGCCACTATATTCACCAGTGTATTGATCCATTGATGAGTTCATTGCTAAATATGCTTTTAGGAGGAAGGATCTGGTTGGGAGGAACATGTCACTAGGGGAATGACTTTGGAAGGTATAACTGCTTCCCCAACTTCTCCCTTCTCTCTCTACTTCTTGGCTGTCATGAGATGAGCAGCCTTCCTCTGCCATGCCCTTCCACCATGCCATTTCTGCTTAAAAGCCAGTCACCATGGACTAAATCCCCCAAACCATGAGCTAATTAAACTTTTTCTCCTTTAAGTTGCGGGTATCAGGTATTTTGTTCCAACTATGAAAAAGCTGACTAGCCCAGGGTTTCCATGGGCTTGTCCAAGAAAAGGGTAATGTGTTTGGAATCATATCAAGTGACAATATGTTTAGCAGAATAATTGCCCCTCCTCAAAGACATCTATATCCTAATCCCTGGAATTTCTGTTACATCATAAATAGCACTTTGCAGATGCTATTAACTTAAAGATTTTGAGATACAGAAATTATCCTGAATTATCTGAGTGAGTTCAATGAAGTTATAAGGATCCTTAAAAATAGAAGAGAGAAGTAGGAGAATTAGTGTCAGAATGACACACCATGAGCAAGATTCAGTTGGCCATAGCTGGCTTTGAAGACAGAAGGGGTCACAATCCAGAGAATGTGAGCAGCCTCTGGAGGCTGAAAAAGAAAGACAATAAATTTCCCTGAGAACTTCCTCAAGGAATGGAGCCCTACCAGACATCTTGATTTTTTTCTCAGTGAGAACCCTAATAGAATTCTGACCTCCAAGACTGTTACATAATGAATTTGTATTGGCTTAAAGCACCAAATTTGTAATAATTTGTTATAGAAGCAATGGGAAACTAATGCAGACAATAATAAATAATTCATACTAGCACTTCTATTAAGAAGGTAATTAGGTCCACCCATTCACTTACGTTAAGAAACTAGACCGGGTGTAACTCAGCGTTAGAGTGTTTTGATTAGCACGTGAAAGGTCCCGGATTCTGTCTTCAATGCTACAAAAACAATCCCCCCAAAAAAGAAACCCACCTGTTTACTGAATATACTATATACCAAGAATTGTGCTCAAGTGTTGATGAATCAGTGAATGACACATGGTTATTCACTTATTCTCAAAATAATTATTTAATGCCTACCGTTTGCAAAGTACTATTACTGAGATGTATGGATAAATAAGAGATTTCTGTCCTCATGTGGCTCGCAATCTTATGTAGTAGAAAGCAATAATATACAAGTAAATGAATGAGATAATTACAAGTTGTTTTTCAGGAATTTAGAATAAATTAAACAGGCTGAGTGATAGAGATTAGTTGAGGAAAATTCCTCTTACATTAGCCGAGGAAAAGCAGGGGAAGTTTCTAGGAGAAGGAGGAGGGAATATCTTAGCTGAAACATGAAAGATAAGAAAGGGGCAGGCAGCCTTGATAACCGGTGATGTGGAATGTTTCAGATTAAGAGAAAGGAAGGGCAGAAGTCTCAAACTGGGCATGAGCTTGACAAGGGTGAAGAATTGCAAAAGGCCAGAGTGCACAGAGAAGAGTGTGAAAAAAGAAGCCAGTGAAAGACGGGTAAAAGATAGATAACTCAGGACTTCCTAGGTCACGGTAAAGAATTTGGAATTTATTCTGAGAGAAATAGAAAGTCAGTGGAAGCATGTAATCATTGACTAGAATAATCAAATGGTTGTTACAGTTTATTGGTTAACCTTAAGATAATTGAAGCCTTAAGATAATTTAGTATTATTTACATTAGAAATTAAATTCAGGCATCATTAGCTTAATTCTTTCTTCTCAATGGAAACTGGTGCCCACACTGGTTGAGTCAACTGCCAGGGACATAAATCTGTCTTTTGTCTTTTGTTCCTTGACTTTTACTGTGGTACCCACCACTTATGCTCCATTTGATTAATTTTTATTCAGTGTTGATCCTTATTTTTTCCTCCTCCCTTTAAATGAAGTCATTGAGGGACCAAGATCTATTGTGTAGATCCTAAAGCTGTTCTCATCAACTACTGGAACTGAACTCAGGAAGTGGAAAGAAAGACTCTAAGAGAAGTAGGCCCTTTCCTGATTTCTTCTCTGTGCCTTTATTTTCATGAATGCCTCATTCTAGGTCATTCATATCATTTAAAGATTATTTCCAGTAACAATCTGCATAACCTTTTGATTTTTCATTTCCATAAGAAAGAAAAAGACAGCACTGAAAATGAGAAAGTTGGCAGTTGCTAAGCACCAAGCTGATATTCAAGAAGAGGCAATGGAACACAAGAGAATGTAAAAATAAACAACCATTTTAATTTTTAACTGCAAATTCAATGATTCAGATTAAGTTATTTGATTATTATCATTCTTTAAAGAGACTTTCACAAAAGACATGGATTATTTTTGAATTTTCAAGTTTCTATTAGTTGTGTATTTTTAAGACACATTTTCTCCTAAAATGTTGGCCAGTCACTAAAATTTACTTTTTTAATTTGCAGATTAATGATTGGAAGGGTAGATAATTTTTTGGAAGACAAAATCAAATTTATGCCACCTAAATTTCAGTAGAGTCGGCTTGAATATAATTTCTCTCTTAAGCTCTATGGAGTTTTAGTGATCTCAGTGGTGGATAACGCCAGTCTTGTGTATTGAATTTTCAGTCTGTAATTATAACATAAACAACAATAATAAATGAGATGGACCTAACTCTAGTGGGAGGCTCAATTACCTGGTAATGCATTACTTTGCAGAAATTAGCAATATAACCCAGTGACACAAGGCAGCATTATGTAGTGGTTGAATACACATTACCCAAAGTCAGACTTGACTTTGAATCTTGCTCTGCCATGTGTAAGAGGAGAGAAAAAAATTGTAAGTACCTCATTGTTGCTAAGATTATTAAAGGAGATGATGTTTTTAAAGCTGTTAGAAAAAATATCTTGACCAGTAAATACTGTATAAAGGACTTGATAAGTAAGCTAATATGCACATATGTACTTGGGAATGGTTTTTCATCAGATTCAAGTATTTTGTTGATTTTTCTCTCCCATTTTTCAAAAGTATACCCAGAAAGAAGAGGTATCTTATTGTTTTCATATGTGAGTCTTTGTCAATAAATAAATACAGACATTTCTATATATAGACCACATTAGTCCTTGCTTTACATGAATTTTGATGACTACAGTTTAGTTAAGGCAGTTCTCCAACAGCATAGTTCAAATTTCAGCCGCCATAGTAAGTTAACAGAATAACTGAATACAGCATGTTTTCCTATTCCCTATTAATTCTTCAGTCCACACTCAACATACATATATCAGATGTGCAGCAGGGTAACTGGCCAATCATGTCACTTCCTTCAACATTTGTCAGTAATTGGTCACTGCACATCTGTGTTCATTTCACACACAGACAACAAAGTGTGTAGTTGGATTTCCTCCCTGTCTTCTATTGACAGACCCATTTGCCATTTTTCACAAATTAACCAGCACAGGGAATTTTCCACCAAATATTAAAATGCAACAAAAACACAAAAGGTGATAATGCACTGAATGAGCATAAATGGAGCTATAGAAGTAGCTGGCAGTAGGGGTGTTGACTCTGGTCTGCATTTGAGTGATTCTAGATTCACATCCAGAGGACCTCAGTGAAGGTGAACTTATCAACATATATGAGGAAAGAGCTTGTAACAAAAAGAATGAAAGTGTCCTGGAGGAAGTGACATCTTTGTTTTAAAAGAAATCTCAGAAGTACTTCATGACATTGAAAAAGCACAAAGGATAAAGTGTTTGAAGCTAATCAAAACTAGAAAGCAGTATGACAATTACCCAAAGCAAGAATGATACACTTTCTGTACCTTAAGTTATACATTGACAAGATTGAGAAAGCAAACACTGTCCAAACTACTTTTGATGATAGCAAACACAATCTTGGGTAACAAGAGCAAACTGGGAGGCATCATAATATCTGACTTGAAGGTATATTACAAAGCTACGGTGATTTAAAGAAAAAACAGCATGGTACTGGCACAAACACAACCATGTGGACCAGTGGAACAGAATAGAGGATGCAGAAACAACGCCAAGCACATTCAAATATTTGATCTCTGACAAAGGTTCCAGAAACATACACTGGAGAACAGATAACTTCTTTAATAAATGGGGCAGAAGATTGAATCTAGAACCATGTCTCTCACCATGTAGTAAACTAAAATCAAAATAGATCAAAGAATTAAATGTTAAAACAGAAACTCTTAAGCTGCTGGAAGATAATATCAATAAAATTCTTCAAGACATAGGCAAGGAATTTCTGAACAGAGACCTGTTTGCACAGGAAATAGTACCAAGAATCAGCAAATGGGATCATATCAAATTATAAATCTTCTGCACAGAAGAAAAACCAATAGAGTGAAAAGAATGGGAAAAACATTTTGCCAACTATTCCTAAGTCAGAGAACTAATATCTAGAATACATAAATAAAACTCAAAAAAATTAGAAAAGACCCAAACAAAATATTGGCAAATGAAAAGAATAGACACTTCACAGAAGTACAAATTGCCAATAAATGCATGAAGAAATGTTCAATATCACAAGCTATTAGAGAAATGCAAATTAAAACAAGACAGATTTCGTCTTATCCTAGAAAGAATGACCATCATCAAAAATTCAAATAACAACAAAGGCTGGCAAGTCTGTAGGGAAAAATGAACCCTTCTACATTGTTGGCGAGAATGTAAACTAGTACAACTACTATGGAAATCAGTATGGAGAGTCCTAAAAAAACTAAAACTAGAAATTCCATTTGAGCCAGATTTTCCCTTTATAGTTATCAGTCTGAAAGAGGTAAAGTCATCACGTTACAGTGACACACCCATACCCATGTTTACAGCTGCACAATTCATAATATCTAAATCTCAAAAGTGGTCTATATGTTGATTAATCGATGAACAGGTAAAGAAAAGGTTCTATTTCCTCACAATGGAGTATAACTCTGCCATAAAGAAAGAGAAACTTGAGCCATTTAAATGGATGCACCTTGTGACCATAATGTTACCTGAAATAAATCAGACACATGGTTTAATATCTCATGGTTTCTCTTATATGAGAAACCCAACTTATAAATAAAGAGCAAAATGAAAGATAGATAATAGGAAGTAAAGAGATAAATCTTTCTCAAATGGGAAGGGGATCAAGAGACGGGATGATGGGGAGGGAGGAGAAGGAAAGGGAATGAAAAAAGGAATTAATATATGTCATATGGAGTCTATTGAATTACCCACAAAGAATGTAAACATTATGTACTGCAAACATGTACTAATTTTTAAAATTTGAGTATTTCAGAGAACTGGCCACTGTGTTGTGCCCAACAAAGCTCAAGTAAAAATTCTGTGGTAGTTCAATAAACTGGTAGCATAAAAATCAGTGACAATCCATTTGTCCAAGCCAGGAAGGTATAAGTATTTCTTATGCAGAGATTTAACCTACTATGTAGTATGTATATCAGCAGAATAATGGTTTATCAAAGACATCCATATTCTAATCCTTAGAACCTGTGAATATATATACAAAGGAGAATTAAAGTTAGTAATCAGCTGACATGGAGGTAGAGACATTATTCTAGATTACCTGACCCTGTGACATCATGAGATTCCTTACATGTGCATGTGAAGAGGAAGGCAGGAGAGTGACTGTTAAAATGATGTGACATGAGAAGATTCACTTGGCCATTGCTAGCTTTGAAGACTGAAGCTATGAACTAGGGAATGTGGATAGACTCTAGAATCTGGTAAAGCAAGATAATAGATTCTCCTCCTAAGTCTCCAAATGGAACATAGCCCTGATGATAACTCAGTTTTACCCTAGTGAGACTCATGTCAGACTTCTGGTCTCTGGAAACAAAATAATAAATGCACATTCTTTTAAGCCATTAAGTTTGTGGCATATTGTTATAGCACAATGGGACACTAATGCAGCAGCTCTGTATAGGCCCTGGACTGTGTCCAGGGTGGAGGTGTGGAGTGGAGCTGGCAGCATGGAGGGCAGACAAGGAAGGAGTTAGAAGTTCTTTCCCAGAGCTCTCAGTTGCATAGGTTATGGAACATATGAGAGAAAATTTTCTAATACAGTAAATGGTTCATGGGGGAACTCATGGAATCATGTATTAAAAGAAAGAACCTATATTATTCTCCTGTAAATCTCAAGGAGTGAGGAAGGATAAGCCTTATCAAAAAGGGTGGGTGATCAGAAAACAAAGAGGGGTTGTAAGCAGCAGACCAACAGGAGCACACTTGTATTTTGGAAGGATCTATTGAGCTGTAGGAGAAGAGTCTACTACCCAAGGGAGGTATGTAGAGGGTGCTCCCATGAGTGAGGTTCCAAAGTGGGGAAACTCCAAAACTCTGGATTTTTAACTACAAACCTACAATTTTGGAGGTGACTGAAACACTGCTTTCGTGCTTTTTTAGTTCCTATTGCAGTTAACAGGAAGTCCAAGGCTTACGTTTCCTTGAGAAAGTTTCAAAATTCCGATGTAGAAAAAAAAAACTAAACTAGAGATAGTTTACACAGAAACACAGTGAATGAGAAAGAGGAATACTATAATAAATTATAAACTGGAATTTAATTATTAAGGAAAGCTAAGCATAAAATAATTTAAAATCTTCTGATCAAGAGCCTTAGTTGCTGAAACTCTACAAAATAAGCTTATTTATACATGGAGAACATTTGGAATTGAGCTACTGTTATCATCTTCATCATCAACAATAATCTAAACCCTCATACCTCCATATGTACTATCAATTTTGCATCATGTATATTTTCTTTCAGGTCAATGATAATAAAAATCAAGGAGACAGTGGATTAAGAATAGCCAAGTACATGTCTTAGCCTAGGTTGTGTCTGTTTGTAACCTGTTGCGAGGAAGACAAAAGGAAAATTTAAGTATGGCCTACAATTTATTTCTCAACTAGAATTATTGGTGATCTTGAAATAACTGCATTTTCGAGGAGCCTTCTGGACTGCCATACCACTGCCCCCAGCACTGAGGAGGAGCCTTCTGGACTGCAGTAATGCCATCCCCAGTGCCAAGGAGCAGAGCTACCCCCAGTGCTGAGGAGGAGCCTTCTGGGACACTGTACCACTGCCCCCAGCACTGAGGAGGAGCCTTTCAGACTGCCATGCCACCACCCCCAGCACTGAGGAGCAGAGCCACCCCCAGCACCAAGGAGGCAAGCTGCGTAGGTGCTAGCAGCACACATCCCCCCTCTACCCCCTCTCAAATGAGAAAGCACATAAACAAGTTTCAAAACCAGATTTCCAGATCACCTAAAGCAACCCCAAAGGGAAATGAGATGGAACAATCTGATACTCAACCACCTGGACACCCTGAACTGGCAACAAAAGAAGATCTAGAAAAAATGAATCAGAAATAATTTCTCAGATAACAGCAGAGATTATGCCCATGGTGCAAGACATGATTAATAAATCTAGAGAGGACACAGAAAAAAAAAATTGAGGACGTCAGGAACATGATGGAATCGCAACATAGAAAACAAATGGAATCCATAAAACAGATGCAAACAGATTTCTAGGAGATTAAAAACTCCATGAAAGTTTATGCAGCAGAATGAACCAATGTGAACACAGAATTTCAAATATGGAAGATAAGATTGCAAATAGGGGCCAGGAAAAGAAAAATTTCTTTTAAATACTAAGGGACAATGAGAAATCAATCCAGCAGCTGCTAAATGATGTGAAGAAGAATAGCATAAGACTGATTGGGCTCAATGAAGAAAGAGGAGAGAGCAGATGACATAAAAAAACTTCACAGAAGTGATGGTAGAAAACTTCCCAAGCAGGGGAAAAGAACTTGACATACAGATAAGTGAGGCATATAGCACTCCAATTAGCCTTGATCAAAAAAAAATCTACACATAGGCATATAATAGTTAAGATTCCAGAAACCCAACAGAAGAACAAAATTCTACAAGCAGGTATGGAAAAGAAACATATCATATTAGAATCACAGCAGACTTTTCAATGAAACCTTCAAGGAAAGAAGAGCTTGGAGTGACATATTCCAAGCCCTAAAGAAAAACAGCCTCCAACCCAGATTGATGTACCCTGAAAAACTATCTCTTTCAAAATTGATGGAGAAATAAGATACTTTCATGACAAAGAGCACCTTAGGAACTTCAGAACAAAACCAACACTCCAAAAATTTTAGACAATATCCTGGGAAAAGACAATGAGGATCACAGCCCCAGGAAGCCCAGCAGAATTAATCCATTGGGCATGACAAGAAATTAAAGCAAAGGGGGAGAATCCAACAAAAAGAAAAAGTCGTGACAATGATAAGTCAATATGTTTCAGTTATAACTATCAATGTTAATGGTCTCAATTCACCAATCAAAAGAAATAGACTGGCAGAATGGGCTAAGAAGCAAAATCCAACAATATGCTGCATACAAGAAACACACTTAATTCAAAAAAATGCTCATAGACTGAAAATTAAAGGGTGGAAAAAAATACCCCATGTGACAAGAACCCCCCAAAAAAGCAAGAGTAGCTATCCTCTTTGCAGATCAAGAGGACTTCAAACCAACACTGATTAAGAGAGATGAAGAAGGACACTACATCCTTGTAAAGGGAAGAATCCAAGACGAAGAGATGACAATCATAAATATCTATGCACCAAACATTAGTGCACCCAACTATATAAAACAAATACTAATGGACATGAAAAATCAAATAAGCACTAATACAGTAGTAGTGGGGGACCTCAATACCCCACTGGCATAAATAGATAGATCAACTAGCCAGAAAATGAGCAATGAAATACTAGCACTTAATCAAGCTCTTGAACAAATGCACTTAACAGATGTTTATAGAGTGTTCCACACCACCAAATCAGAATACACGTTCTTTTCAGCTGCACACAGGGCATTCTCCAAAATAGACCACATACTTGCTCATAGAACATGTTTAAGTAAGTGAAAAGGAACTGAAGTTATCCCTCGTATATTATCAGAACATAGTGTGATGAAATTGGAGATCAATAGCAAAAGAAACTACAAGAATTTCATAAACACATGGAAACTGCACAACACACTCCCAAATCCATGCAATGGAGACTAAGAAAATAATACAAAAAAATCAATAAAGCCAAGAGTTGGTTCTTTGAAAGAATAAACAAAATTGACAAAGCCTTAGCCAACCTTATCAGAAAAAGGAAAGAAAAGGCCCAAATCCATGCAATCAGGAATGAAAAGGGTGAAATTACAAGGGATCCAGCAGAAATTCAGGGGATCATCAATACCTATTTCTAGAACCTATATACCAATAAAATGGAAAACACAGAAGAAATGGACAGATTCCTAGATATGTATAAATTACCAAAGTTGATTGAAGAAGACCTAAAAATTCTAAACAACCCAATATCAAACAATGAAATTGAAAACGTAATTAAAAACTTACCAACTAAGAAAAGCCCGGGTCCTGATGGCTTCACTGCTGAATTATACAAAACATTTAGAGAGGAACTGCTGCCACTACTGTTTAAACTCTTCATTGAAATTGAAAGGGAATCAATACTTCCAAATTCATTCCTGGAAGCAAGCATTACCTTGATTCCCCAAAGCAGAGAAAGATCCAACCAAAAAAGGAGAACTATAGGCCAATTCACTAATGAACATAGATGCCAAAATCCTTAATAAGATACTGGCAAATAGAATGCAGAAGATCGTCAAGAAGATCATATAGGCCCCCCAGCAACCAGCGGGTGGACGGTGAGGGCCTCAGCCTCATGGAGCGGGGCTCCATCCAACCCATTCCCTGACCCTCAATGACCAGTGAGCAGATGGTGGGGACCTCAGCCCTGTGGAGCAGGACTCTGTCCCACATGCACCCTGCTCCCCAGTGACCAGCTTAGCCATGTGGGTAACTGTAGCACACCCCACACACACACCTCTGGCCTCCTGGCTGTTTCGGTACCTGGTTCCACACAACAGAGGCACGGGGGGGGAGGGGGCATAAAGGCCATTGTCCTGAGCTCCAGAAAATAGAGCAGAAGTGAACAACAGAAAGAGGACCTCTCTCAGGCTCCTTGATGAAAATTGAAGCCCACTGGAAAACTGAAGAGAATCTCTGCAATAAAGGCACACCAGACCACTGTACTTGGTAAGTTGGAGGGATCATCACCTCCCATCAGAACCTGAACTGTCTTCAGGGGGAGGGCAGCTGGAACCTTCAATAGAACCTTGCAGAGTTCAGCCCTACAGGAGGACAGGGAGCTCAACTTGGGACTTGCAGCCAGAAATCTACGTGAATCTCATGGGTCTGCTACTGACTTGCAGACTTATATCTGCACACTGCTGCCCATGTTGTCTATTGTGACACCAGAGACATACCCTGAAGGAGGCTCTTCATTTTTATTTGTTATTTGTTTTTTTCAAAATTACTCATTTTTTGCTCTTATTTTTAATTTTTAATTTTTTACTATTCTTTTCAAATTTTTCTTTTTCTTTTTTTCTTTTCTCTTTCCTCTTCTCTCTCTCTCTCTCTCTCTCTCTCATTCTCTTGCTGTCCCACATTGTTCTTCATCTCCCTTTTTATCTCTCTCTCTCTCTCTCTCTCTCTCTCTCTCTCTCATTCTCTTGCTGTCCCACATTGTTCTTCATCTCCCTTTTTATTCTTGTTCTGGACCTAATTCAGATTTCTTCATTTTTCTTTTCTTCTCTTTTCCCTTCTCTCGATTGTCATTTGTTTTAAAGGAAAGTAAATATAGTTTCTAGCCTCCTTATTACTGTTAGGTTGCTCTGTTCTCATCTTTGTTTTTTCATTATGTCTTTTCCTCTTGTCTTCAACAGTTTCTTAGAGTTTTCATGATCTTCCTGTGTCTTCTGGCCTCACTTCTAACCTTTCCCTATCCTTCTACCTCCCCAACTCCTTCTAACTCCTCCTCCTGAAGGGTAAAGTTGCTATATTGAAGAGTTTATTCACTATAAACATATGCTGGGCTAGTCCTCGATTTCGATGTAATTCAAACAGTTAAAGGTGATAGATGAATAACTACCACAAATTGTCATTTTCTAAGCTGTGCTTGATGCTATGGTGCTGCTGATTGTATCACTTGGTCTAAAGTGTTGTGATTGATCTAATCAGTTACCCTTCCTGGTATAATGAAAATGAGACAGCCTCAGAGTCATTAGACACTAAAAACCCAAAGACCAGATATATCTGGAAGACACCTCTGAGAAGCAATCATTCCGTAAGGGTTGTTCTAAATACAAGCAACAAAGATACTTACAATAAACAATTTAAAAGTATCAACCCAGGAATTAAACCAAAGATGGTACAAAAAACAAAAATGAAAAGATATTTAAGCAAGACACAAACCCAGACTTCCACCCCACCAAAGGCAAATTCTAGGGGAAATGAGGTAGAAAAGCCTGATAATCAACCACCTGGACACCCTGAACTGAAAGCACAAGAAGTAACAAAACAGATGAATGAGGCTCTACAAAAATTCAAAACAGAAATAATTTACCAGATAACCACAGAGATGGTGAGCAGAGTAAAAGACATGATTAGAGGCTTTAGAACAGAAACAGACAAAAAAATAGATGAGTCCAGAACCATGCTGGAAGCCATGAATGCCCAGCATAAGAAAGAAATGGAAACCATGAATGCCCAACATAGGAAAGAAATAGAATCTATGAAACAGATTCAAACATATCCAGGAGATTAAAAACTCCATTGAAATTTTTCACAGCAGATTGAATAAATGTGAAGACAGAATATCAGATATAGAAGACAGGATTGCACTTAGTGATCATGAAAACAGACTTCTTAAAAATAGTAAGGGGATCATGAGAAATCAATCCAGCAGCTACTAGATGATGCAAAGAAGAATGACATAAGACTGATAGGAGTCCACAAAAAAGCAGGAGAAAGTATAAATGACATAAAATAAAACTGTTCAGAGAAGTAATAGTAGAAAACTTCCCAGACAGAAGTAGTAAATTTTACATACAGATAAGTGAGGCATATAGAACTCCAACTAGCCACAATCAAAAAAGATCTGCACCTGGACATATAATATTCAAGATCCCAGAAACCCAATGGAATAACAAAATCCTACAAGCAGTTAGAGAAAAGAAACAAATCACCTACAAAGGAAAGCCCATCAGCATCACGGCAGACCTCTCAATACAAACCCTCAAGTAAAGGAGAGCCTGGAGTGAAGTATTTCAAGCACTAAAGGAAAATATCTTCCCACCTAGGCTGTTGTAACATGCAACATTATCTTTCAAAATTGATGGAGAAATTAGATACTTTCATAACAAAGAACACCTGAGAAATTTCATGAACACCAACCAGAACTCCAAACAATTCTAAACAATATCCTAGAAAAAGACAATGAAGGTCACAACTTCATGAGGCCAAACAGAGCAAAGCCACCAGGCAAGGCAAGAAACTAAAGGAAAAGGGGGAAAAATAAGAAATAAAAGAACCAACAACAGTAAAACATCATGACAAGAATGAGTCAATATCTATCAATTATAATCATCAATGTTAATGGTTGCAATTCACCAATCAAAAGAAAAAGACTGACAGAACGGATTAAAAAGCAAAATCCAACAATATGCTGTATACAAGAAGCATACCTAACTCAAAAGGAAATTCATAGACTGAAAGTAAAAGAATGGAAAACAATTCTCCACATGACAGTAACCCGGAAAAAAGTAGGGGTAGCTATCTTATTTGCAGACAAAGTAAATTTCAAACCAAAACTAATTAAGAGAGACAAAGATGGTCACTACATCCTTGTGAAGGGAACAATTTAAGAGGAAGAGATGACAATCATAAATACATATGCACCAAATAAGAATGCCCCTAACTATATAAAACAAATATTAATGGACATGAAAAACCAACTAAGCACTAATTCAACTGTAGTGGGGGACCTTAATACCCAACTATCACAAATAGACAGATCATCTAGACAAAAACTCAACAATGAAATTCTAGAACTGAACCAAGCTATTGAATAAATGGACTTAATAGATGTTTACAGAGTGTTCCACCCCACAAAAATCAGAATATTCATTCTTTTCGGCTACACAGGGGTCATTCTCCAAAATAGACCACATGTTAGCTCACAGGACATGTTTAAGTAAATGTAAAAGAATTGAAGTTACCCCCCCATATATTATCAGACCACAGTGCAATAAAATTGGAGATCAATAGCATAAGAAACCACAAAACCCCCACAAACACATGGAAATTGAATAACACTCTCCTGAAGTCACAGAGGGTCACAAAGGAAATTAAAGAAGAAATTAGACAGTTTCTACAAGTAAATGATAATGCCAGTAAAACATACAAGAATCTATGGGACATGATGAAAACAGTTCTACAAGGGAAATTCAGAGCAGTGAATGCCTATATTAGGAAAACAGAGAGAGCTCAAATAAACAAGCTAATGCTGAACATCAAGCTCCTAGAAAAAGAAGAGCACAGCAAACCCAAAGCTCATACAAGGGAGGAAATTATAAAGATCAGAGCAGAAATCAATGCAAGGGAGACTAAGAGAACGATACAAAAAAATCAATGAATCAAAGAGTTGGTTTTTTGAAAGAATAAATAAAATTGATAAACCTTTAGCCAACCTTATCCAAAAAAGGAAAAAAAGACACAAATCCATGCAATTAAGAATGAAAAAGTTGAAGTCACAAGCGATCCACCAGAAATCCAGAGGATCATCAATACCTACTTCGAGAACCTGTACTCTAATAAAATGGAAGAAATGGACAGATTCCTAGATACATACAAATTGCGAAAGTTAAATGAAGAAGATATAAAAATTCTAAACATCCCACTTACAAAGAGTGAAATTGAAAATGTAATTAAAAATTTACGAACAAAGAAAAGCCCAGGTCCTGATGGTTTCACTGCTGAATTCTACTAGACATTTAGAGAGGAAATATCGCTATTACTCTTTAAACTCGTCAATGAAATTGAAAGGGAAGCAATACTTCCAAATTCATTCCTGGAAGCAAGTGTTACTTTGATTCCAAAACCAGGGAAAGACCCAACCAAAAAAGAGAATTATAGGTCAATCTCCCTAATGAACATAGATGCAAAAATCCTCAACAAAATACTGGCAAAGAGAATGAAGAAGATCATCAAGAAGATCAAATACCCTGACCAAGTGGGATTCATCCCAGGGATGCAGGGATGGTTCAACATATGCAAATCAATCAATGTAATACACTATATCAGTAGAGCCAAGGACAAAAAACATAAGATAATCTCAAAAGATGCAGAAAAAGCATTCAACAAAATACAACATGCATTTATGATAAAAACCCTACAAAATATTGGAATAGACAGTCTCTACCTCAATCTGATAAAAGCCTTCTATGAAAAACCAACAAGCAATATCATACTAAATGCTCAAAAACTGAAATCCTTCACACTAAAATCAGGAACAAGACAAGCATGTCCACTATCACCACTCCTGTTCAATATAGTTTTGGAAACATTAGCCACAGCAATTAGACAAGAGAAGGAAATAAAAGGAATAAAGATGATAGGAAATGAAGAAGTCAAATTATCACTATTTGCAGATGACATGATACTCTATATAGAAGACCCCAAGAACTCCACCAGAAGTCTTCTATCCTTAATAACCAAATCCAGTAAAGTAGCTGGATACAAGGTCAACACACAAAAATCAATAGCTTTCCTCTACACCAATGACAGACTCACTGAGAGAGAAATAGGGCAAATAATTCCTTTCACAATAGCATCCAAAACCCTCAAATACCTAGGAATCAACCTAACAAAAGAAATCAAAGACCTCTTCTCTGAAAACTATGGCACTCTGAAAAGAGAGATTGAAGATGATACCAGAAAATGGAAAGATATCTCTTGTTCCTGTGTAGGAAGAATCAACAGTGAAAATGGCCATACCTCCAAAACTGCTATATAGATTCAATGCAATCCCAATTGAAATTCCAGCAGCATACCTCACCGACCTTGAGAAAACAATCCAAAAATTCATTGGGAACAAGAAGAGATCTAGAATAGCAAAAGCAATTCTAGGCAACACAGACATGGCAGGTGGTATCACAACCCCCAACTTAAAACTATACTACAAATCTACTGTGATAAAAAAGCATGGTACTGGCAAAGAAACAGACCTGAGGATCAGTGGATCAGATTAGAAGATGCAGAAACAACTCCAGACACACTCAGCCATCTCATCTTTGACAAAGGAGCCAAAAATCCTCACTGAAGGAAAGATAGCCTCTTTAATAAATGGTGCTGGAAAAATTGGGTTTCAACTTGCCAAAGATTAAAACTAGACCTGTATCTCTCACCATGCACTAAACTAAAATCAAAATGGATTAAAGATCTAAATATTAAAGTGGAAACACTGAACCAGTTGGAACAGAGGTTAGGTAGAACCCTTGAAGACATCGGTGTAGGAAAACATTTTAGGAACAAAACCTCAGTTGCCCATGAATTAGCACGAACAATCCACAAGTGGGATCTCTTCTTATTAAAAAGCTTCTGCGCAGCAAGAGAAACCACCAACAGTGTGAAGAGACCACCTACAATGTGGGAAAAAAATTTCACTTGCTGTTCTTTAAACAAAGGTCTACTATCTTGAATCTATAAAGATCTTTAAAAACTCAGACCTCCCAAATTTAAAAACCCAATCCAAAAATGGGCATCTGAAATGAACAGACATTTCTCAGACAAAGAAGTAGAAATAGCAAATAAACATATGAAAAAATATTCAAAATCACTGGTCATTCGAGAGATGCAAATGAAAACAACCCTGAAATTCCACCTCACCAGAGAAAGAATGGCTGCTATCATGAAACCAACTAATAACAAATGCTGCCAGAGCTGTGGGCAAAAAGGAACCCTTCTTCATGGTTGGGGGGAGTGTAGACTGGTGCAACCACTGTGGAAATCAGTATGGAGATACCTCAAAGAACTAGGACTGAAAGTCCCTTTTGACCCAGCTATTCCCCTGCTGGGTATCTTCCCTAAAGAATTTAAAAAATCATACCACAGTGGTACATGTGCACCCATGTTCGTAGCAGCACAATTTATCATAGCTAAAACTTGGAAGCAGCCCAGTTGCCCATCAACTGGAGATTGGATAAAGAAAAAAATTTTTTAAATAAAATGCAGTACTACCCAGCCATAAAAAAAATGAGAAATTAGAGACATTTATTGCTAAATGGATGCACATTGAGGAGATACTCTTAAGGGAAATAAATAGGACACACATGTAATTATGGAATAGTTTCTCTGATGTGAGAAACTGAAAGTGTAAATAAGGACTAAAAGGTATAATAGATAATGTGAAATAGGAAGAAAAGGGGTAAAGTGGAAGGGGAAGCAGGAGGGATAGGGGAAAGGAAAGAAGGAAAAGGAATTAATTAGAGAAAAAGAAAAAATGAAACAGTCTTTGTAAATAGGGAGGGATGGAGGGGTTGAAGGGAGGGCAGGGGAAGGGGGGAAAAGAATAATGAAGAGAAATTATGTAAAGGTGCAAATTTCCAATGATGTATGTCATTATATTGTATACCTAAAATGTACCAATAAAATTAATTTTTTTAAAAAGAAATAACTTCATTTTCTTTATTGGCTTTATTAGTGATATCAATGAATGCTTATGTGGGATTTACTTCTCCAAGCTTTATTAAAAGCTTGATTTATAGGAAGAACTTATTATCACCTGTGTCTTTATGTTTCTTTCATTATAAATATGAAAGAAACTATTGAGCCACAAAATGGAGGTTGAATGATGTAGTAGAAGGATGATAAGAACAAGAAGAACAGAGTGAAGTCATAATTAAGTCTGGTATCAGTTTGAGTGTACTCAATCCTTGATTCTTTTACTTATGATGCTATATGACTTGGTGTGCATGGCTCAATCCTTTGTCAAATGAGCTACTTCATAGGAGTATTTAAAGGGTAAATAAAGTCATCTTACAGCTGTGCCTGGTGTATGGAAAGTAGTCAAATTATATTACCTGTTACTCTGAGATCTAGTTTGGCTCAATTAGCTACTATGCAGATTAAAGTTGTTCACTTTCTTGGGATCTATTTTCCTCATTTCTAAAATGAAACCCTTGGACTAATTATCTTGCAAATTATCCTGCCAGGCCTCATTATTTCATCTAGTTACTACTCCTTTTAATATCTTTATGTATCCATTATATATTGACTACCTATGATGCACAACTAATTATGCCTTGGAATGATGGTATAAATAGATCTTGTACTTGCCCTCAATTGTGTGGAAAACACAAAAGAGATACAACATAAAGGTATACCTCCCAGTCAGGCTCTATGTGCCAACTGTTGTGTGCTCCTTGCAGTGTATAAGGTTCAGGGAAGGCAAGAGAGTGTGATGTAAAGAAGGGCTGCATTTGGCCAGAATTAATATAGAGAACACAATCACAAAGGTACAAAAAACAAACTGTGTTCAGAAATGAGGTGGTTTAATGTGGTGGAGAGTTCTTAGAGCAGAAGGCTTGAAGGGGAAGTTGAACCACCTTTTAAGAGCATACTAAATGCGTGCCTGAGTAGCATGGATCATTCCATAAATAAAAGAAAGATGTTGAAGAGTTCATAGCAGCACCCTGGTTCTGATACGAGGAGAGAGAAGGGAATGCTAGAGGAAGGATAGTGAGAAGAGGTCAGATAAGAGGTAACAGCACTCCACTCTTGACGTGAGATTGGGATCTTTCTCATGAGCTTCCTTGACCACCCTCTTGGACCTCTATGAATCCTGATTCCTAAATATACCATTTCTCTTCCTCATTGATGTTTTATTATGATTTGAGTGTGTCCCCCAAAAGTTCATGTGTTAAGAAGTGTTTAGGTCATGAAGGTACAGCCTTCACAAATGAATTAATGTCTTTCTCACAGAAATAGGCTAGTTGTTTCAGGAGTTCAGCCTCCTTTTTCTTGCATGCTCTCTCCTTCCTAGTTCAAAGATGTTATAAAGCAGCATGAGGCCCCATCGTGTGCCAAATAAACCTCTTTTCTTTATAAATTACCTAGCCTTAGATACCCTGGCATAGTAGCAAAAACCTAAGACAGTCTCAAATTCATTTCCTTTTATGGTATTACAAAGAACTAGGAAGTCTGGCTAAGTGTCTCTTTGCTGCTGCAGCTGCCCCTCTCTGTGGTGACCCCTCATCTCTGATAATTGTGTCTTAAGTAGCCACCTATGATTGTGCTGTAGCATTAATATGAGTACATTCAGGCTCTTTCTCACATAGAGCTTTTACCTTGAAAACTTCTTTGCTCCTTTACCAGCAGAGTTAGATTGGGCAATGTGGACACCTCAAGATCTTTTCTCCTTTCCCTTAAAGACTTATTGTATATAGTCAAGTCCTAGCTGTCACCATTCCCTTTGTCCTCTCTGGTCCTCTTGACCCCTGTCAGAACTCCAGAGTTGAAGACCTATGTCAACAAAAGGAACACCTTGCCTCAAACAAAGAGGATGCAGGCGGAAGGGGTGTGTGGCAATTCCCTTGACTGTTTCCTTGCAAGGGTTTGCTGGGGCATTGATAGGACTCCTTTTTAAGTTCTTAGTAGAACTCTAATAACTGTATTTCCTGAGGAGATTAGAACGAAAAGGACAGGGTGAGTGGAACAAATGATACCCTAAAAAAAGCGTTAACTTGAGAATCAGACAAACTTATCTGGAGTTATATTCTGGGTCAGCCATTTACTGCTGGTAGGTTCCTCTCTGGAGTTCTGTTTTCTAAACTTGTAAATGAGCGTAACACCTGACAGGTTTGTTTTAAGAATCTAATGAAAAGATACATGCCAGTTAAAGTTAACTTGATTGGATCACAGAGACATTGCATTCACCAGTGAATTACTCCCCTGATATTCTTAGCCAAATGTGCATTAGGAGCTGATGGATAATTGCAGGGGTAGGTCTTTGAGGAAAAGTCTTTGGAGGATATAACTCTCAGGCACTCTTCCCCTGTGTTCTGCTTCCTGGCCACTATGAAATGAGCAGCTTTGTTTCTCCATGACCTTCTGCCATTGTGTTCCTGCCTTGGAGCCAACTAAATGTGGACTGTAATCTCTGAAACCAATACAAAATATAAACCTCTCCTTTAAATTGCAGTGTCATGTATTTTGACCCAGCAATGAGAAGACTGATGGATATAGGATACAAGCAGAAAGCTATCACATAATGGGAACTCATCAAATGCTATTCCCCCCATTCCCCACTACCAGTTTCAAGGCTCTCTTCCCTATTTCTCATGATACTTGCTGCCTTTAAGTTGGTTATTTTAAAAAATCTTTTAAAATTTGTGGCAGAAAATAATCTGTTATTGCTAATTTTGACAATTCCATTTTACAGCCTCATCTGGAAATAGGTATAATATCTTACATGGTAGAATACAATGTTCTGTTCCTTTTTTTAAATACTTCAAGTATTCTGCCCTTTTGATGCACTTACGAATGCTCCAGAAATCAAAACACTTTGGTGAGGATCTACTATATAATGCCTTGCTGCCTAGTGAACATTTGCAATTCTTCTGAGCTGCCTTCTCAGATATGCATCTTTCCTTATCACTGGGAAGTCAGTCATCATCTTCCTTAACTTTCTCTGAACTGTCATGTTTCTCTCATGGATCACACATTAGTAAAGTGGCATGACATGTCACTGACCACGCTTCATGGGATACCCATTCACCATTGACTTCCTCTTGGGCTTGCTATACCCTCTTGTACCCAGACTAAGCATCTAACATCTTCATAGCACCCCCTTGTCTTTGAAGGGCTCCTTTATACCAGCACACATACAGCACTAACCTTCTAGAAGTTTCTCTATGTATTTGGTTATTCTACATTCATCCCTCTCAGTGTATGAATTGTTTCATGTGCATGTCTTGATTTTACCACTTATCAGCAATACAAACCTGAGATCTTACTAATCTAATTGGTGTTTAGAAAAATAAAACATCACCTGCCTGCTTAACTCAGAGTATTGTGAAGAATAAGTGGGTCAAAATTTTTCCATGATAAATTTTAAAGTACAAAGCAAATAGGAAGTGTCCTCCCCTTCCATTATGACCTTTTTCAGGGACAGTGCAGCTCTTGTTACAATGTCTGTCAGACACTTAAGTGCTGTGTGCCAAGTAGCTTCTTACAAGAATTTGTTTGCACCAGGCTAGGGTGCTACTTAAAATTTTATCCCAAAAATGAAGATACAAGTCTTGACATGTACAGTAAAACAAAAACTTTAGGGATTTTCATTAGTGTTTTATTTCCATAGTTTTTGAAAGTTGCTTTCAAGCACAAGAAGTGTTGTGCAAGGAGTTTTTGCTTACAAAATTACCTTAGCAATATCCTGGTGTCAAATGGGTGCCTGTCCTTCTTTCCCTTCTGGCAGCCTCAGGATCTCACTCAAAGCCAAGGGAGACAGCAAAGTTCAGTTCCTGCTTGTTGAAAACATGAATGGAAAGGTGAATGAATATTTCCTGCAGTTACCCAAAAGAACAAATTCTCAAAGTGGTCATAATAATCCAAGCTATTGTATCTTAAGGGATTTGGGTTTAAAGAAAACTAACATGGAAACAGCAAATCTTTCTTTAGATTGATTGTCATGAACATTATTTTAAAGGAATTGTCCTGTTAAAAAATTAACAATGTTAATTGCTGGTTCCACCACTGTGATTTGCTTGTTGTTGCAAAATCACAGCATATCAAATTCTTGTTTTCCTTTGTCCCCTGACAATGTTCATTGAAGAAATACAGAGAATTTGAAGCTCCCTCAGAGATTTGTGTGCACAGACCTTGGTTAATGGAGGAGAGAAACAAGTACTAGTCACATTTCATTTTAAGAACCAAAAATAAAAATATGAATGATATCAAATATACCTGACTTAATCAACATTGATCATTTGCAAATTCACTAGATAAATTCATCTTTCCACAATTAATTGAAAATCCATTGAATGTACAATGTATATAGATTAATTGCTTCCTATTATAAATTTACCTTAGCCAAGTGATTTCTGAAAATTGTGGGAGCCTCATGGCTTTACTTAAAATACTTGTCATAAACAGATATTTGGGACTAAATTTAAGTGTCACTTTTAACCAAAAGCATGGCATAAATTGAATATTTATCTTATAATAAAAGGAAGCTTTTACTGATAAAAGTTTACCCCATACAAGTTTTGTTCTGTCGAAATTATGATATGCATTAGCCTATGTATATTTTATCTTTTTGGTGGCACTGGGATTGAACCCAGGGTCTTTGCATTGAACTACACACTCAGTCTATTTAATTTTTTTAATTAAATTCTTTAATTGGTACATTGTAGGTATACAACACAATTACATTTCTCATTGGGAATTGTACCTTTACATAATGCATCTTGGTTCTTATTTTTTCCCCATTCCTAGCCCTCCCTTCACCCCCTCCACCCTTCCCTATTTACAAAGACTTTATTTCCATTTTTTCCATTTCTCATCATTTTTCCTTTTCCTTCTTTCCTTTCCCCTGCCCCTCCCACTACCCCTACCGCTTTGGACCTTTTCTTCCTATTTTGTGTTATTGATTATTCGTTCTAATCATTGGTTCATTTTAGGTATACAATATAATGACATTCATCACTGGAAATTTCTACCTTTACATAGTCACTCTTGGTTCTTATTTTTCACCCTTGCCCAGCCCTCCCTTCAAACCCTCCATTCCTCTCTATTCACAAAGATTTTGTTCCTATTTTTGCATTTTCTCATATTAATCCCATTCCCTTCTATCCTTTCCCCTAGCCCTCCCACTTCCTTCCCCTTTGCCCCTTTTTCTTCCTATTTCACATTACCTATTATATATTTAGTCCTTATTTACACTTTCAGTTGCTCACACCAGAGAAACTATTCAGTTTTAATACATGTGTGTCCTATTTATTTCCCTTAAGAGTATCTCCTCAATGTGCATCCACTTAGCTATAAATGTCTCTAATTTCTCATTTCTTATGGCTGAGTAGTACTCCATTTTATTTAAAAAACCACATTTTCTTTATCCAGTCTCCAGTTGATGGGCATTTGGGCAGTTTCCAAGTTTTGGCTATTACAAACTGTGCTGCTATGAACATGGGTGCACATATATCACTGTGGTATGATTCTTTTAATTCTTTGGGGAAGATCTCCAGTGGTGGAATAACAGGGTCAAATGGGACTTCCAGTCCTAGTTCTTTGAGGTATCTCCATACTGATTTCCACAGTGCTTGCACCATTCTACACTCCCCCCAGCAGTGGAGCAGGGTTCCTCTTTCCCCACAGCCCTGCAAGCATTTGTTATTTGTTGATTTCATGATAGCAGCCATTCTTTCTGGAGTAAAGTGGAATCTCAGCATTGTTTTCATTTGCATCTCTCGAATGACCAGTGATATCGAACATTTTTTCATGTATTTATTTGCTATTTCTACTTCTTTGTCTGAGAAATGTCTGTTCATTTCAGATGCCCATTTTTTGATTGGGTCTTTAAATCTGGGAGGTCTGATCTTTTTAAGTTCTTTATAGATTCGAGATAGTAGACCTTTGTCTGAGGAAGAGCAGGTGAGGATTTTTTCCCACATTGGGGGTTGTCTTTTCACATTGCTGGGGGTTTCTCTTGCTGTGCAGAAGCGTTTTAATAAGAGATCCCACTTGTTGATTGTTTGTGTTAGTTCATGGGCAACTGAGGTTTTGTTCATAAAATCTTTTCCTACACCGATGTCTTCAAGGGTTCTGCCTAACCTCTGTTCCAACTGGTTCAGTGTTTCCACTTTAATATTTAGATCTTTAATCCATTTTGATTTTAGTTTAGTGCATGGTGAGAGATATAGGTCTAGTTTTAATCTTTGGCAAGTTGAAACCCAATTTTTCCAGCACCATTTATTAAAGAGGCTATATTTCCTCCAGTGAGGGTGTTTGGCTCCTTTATCGAAGATGAGATGGCAGAGTGTGTCTGGTGTTGTTTCTGCATCTTCTGATCTTTTCCAGTGGTGCTCCGGTCTGTTTCTTTGACAGTATCATACTGTTTTTATCACAGTAGCTTTGTAATAGAGGTGCAGGTTGGGGATTGTGATACCCCCTGCTATGTCTCTATTACCTAGAATTGCTTTTGCTATTCTGGGTGTCTTCTTGTTCCAAATGAATTTTTGGACTGTTTTCTCAAGGTCCATGAAGGGTGCTGCTGGGGGGTCTCAATTGGAATTGCATTAAATCTATATAGCAGTTTTCGAAGTATGGCCATTTTCACTATATTAATCCTTCCTACCCAGGACCAGGGGATGTCTGTCCATTTTCTGATATCATCTTCAATCTCTCTTTTCAGAGTGCCATAGTTTTCAGAGAAGAGGTCTTTGATTTCTTTTGTTAGGATGATTCCTAGGTATTTCAGTGTTTTGGATGCTATTGTGAAAGGAATTATTTGCCCTATTTCTGTCTCAGTGAGTCTGTCACTGGTGTAGAGGAAAGCTATTGATTTTTGTGTGTTGACCTTGTAACCAGCTACTTGACTGAATTTGGTTATTAAGTCTAGAAGACTTTTGGTGGAGTTCTTGGGGTCTTCTATGTAGAGTATCATGTTATCTGCAAATAATAACAATTTGACTTCTTCATTACCTATCTTTATTCCTTTTATTTCTTTCTCTTGTCTAATTGCCATGGCTAATGTTTCCAGAACTATATTGAACAAGGGTGGTGATAGTGGACATCCTTGTCTTGTTCCTGATTTTAGTGTGAAGGATTTCAGTTTTTGACCATTTAGTATGATATTGGCTGTTGGTTTTTCATAGATGGCTTCTATCAGTTTGAGGTAGAGACCATCTATCCCAATTTTTTGTAGGGTTTTTATCATAAATGCATGTTGGATTTTGTCAAACGCTTTTTCTGCATCTATGGAGAGAATCATATGGTTTTTGTCCTTGGCTCTATTGATATAGTGTATTACATTGATTGATTTGTGTATATTGAACCATCCCTGCATCCCTGGGGTGAATCCCACTTGATCAGTGTGTATGATCTTCTTGATGATCTTCTGCATTCTGTTTTCCAGTATCTTATTAAGGAGTTTTGCATCTATTTTCATTAGTGAGATTGGCCTATAGTTCTCCTTTTCGGTTGGGTCTTTCTCTGCTTTGGGGATCAAGGTGATACTTGCTTCCAGGAATGAATTTGGGAGTATTGCTTCCCTTTCAATTTCATTGAAGAGTTTAAACAGTAGTGGCAGCAGTTCCTCTCTAAATGTCTTGTAGAATTCAGCAGTGAAGCCATCAGGGCCCGGGGTTTTCTTAGTTGATAAGATGTTAATTACATTTTCAATTTCATTGGTTGATATTGGGTTGTTCAGAATTTTTAGGTCTTCTTCGTTCAACTTTGGTAATTCATATGTATCTAGGAATCTGTCCATTTCTTCTGTGTTGTCCATCTTATTGGCGTATAGGTTCTGGAAGTAGGTATTGATGATCCTCTGGATTTCTGCTGCGTCTGTTGTGATTTCACCCTTTTCATTCCTAATTGCATGGATTTGGGCCTTTTCTTTCCTTTTTCTGACAAGATTGGCTAAAGGTTTGTCAATTTTGTTGATCCTTTCGAAGAACCAACTCTTGGCTTCATTGATTTTTTGTATCATTCTCTTAGTCTCCATTGCATTGATTTCTCCTCTGATCTTTATAATTTCCTCCCTTGTATGAGCTTTGGGGTTGTCCTGCTCTTCTTTTTCTAGAAGCTTGAGGTTCAGCATCAGGTTGTTTAATTGGGCTCGTTCTGTTTTCCTAATATGTGTATTCACTGCTATAAATTTCCCTCATAAGACAGCTTTCATTGTGTTCCACAGATTCCAATATGTTGTATTGTCATTGTCATTTAATTAAAGGAACTGTCTGATTTCTTCTTTAATTTCCTCTGTGGCCCATTGGTTATTCAGAAGTGTGTTGTTCAATGTCCACATGTTTATGAAATTTCTTCAGTTTCTTTTGCTATGGATCTCCAATTTCATCGCACTATGGTCTGGTAATGTACAGGGGATAACTTCAATTCCTTTGCACTTACTTAAACATGTTCTACGTGTGAGTATGTGGTCTATTTTGGAGAATGACTCATGTGCAGCTGAGAAGAATGTGTATTCTGATTTTGTGGGGTGGAAGACTCTGTAAACATCTGTTAAGTTCATTTGTTCAAGAGTTTGATTGAGTTCTAGTACTTTATTAAATTTTTTTGTCTAGTTGATCTATCTATTTGTGACAGTGGGGTGTTGAGGTCCCCCACTACAATTGTATTAGTGCATATATGACTTTTCATGTCCATTAGTAATTGTTTTATATAGTTGGGTGCAGTAGTGTTTGGTGCATAGATATTTATGATTGTCATCTCTTCCTCTTGGATTGTTCCCTTTACAGGAAGTAGTGTCCTTCTTCATCTCTCTTAATCAGTGTTGGTTTGAAATCTACTTGATCTGCCAATAGGACAGCTACTCCTGCTTTTTTGGGGGTTCCTGTCTCATGCAGTATTGTTTTCCACCCTTTAACTTTCAGTCTATGAGTTTCTTTTTGAATTAAGTGTGTTTCCTGTATGCAGCATATTGTTGGATTTTGCTTCTTGACCCATTCTGCCAGTCTCTTTCTTTTGATTGGTGAATTGAGACCATTGACTTTGATGGTTATAACTGAAATGTATTGACTTGTCATTGCCATGACTTTTTCTTTTTGTTGGGTTCTCCCCCTTTACATTTAAATTCTTGTTATGCCAGATGGGTTCATTCTGCTTTGCTTCCTGGGGTTGTGATCCTCAATGTCTGTTCCTAGGATATTGTGTAAAATTCTTTGGAGTGCTGGTTTGATATTCACAAAGTTCCTAAGGTGCTCTTTGTCATGAAAGTATCTTATTTCTCCATCAGTTTTGAAAGACAGTTTTGCAGGGTACATCAATCTGGGTTGGAGGCTGTTTTCTTTTAGGGCTTGGAATATGTCACTCCAAGCTCTTCTTGCCTTGATGGTTTGTGTTGAGAAGTCTGCTGTGATTCTGATGGGCTTTCCTTTGTATGTGATTTGTTTCTTTTCTCTGACTGCTTGGAGAACTTTGCTCTTCTGTTGAGTTTCTGGAATCTTAACAATTATATGCCTATTTGTAGATGTTTTTTGATCAAGGCTATTTGGAGTCCTATATGCCTCACTTATCTGTATGTCAAGCTCTTTTCCCCTGCTTGGGAAGTTTTCTGCCATTATTTCTGTGAAGAGATTTTTTTATGTCATCTCCACTCTCTCCTGTTTCTTCATTGAGCCCAATCAGTCTTATGTTATTCTTCTTTGCTTCATCTAGCAGCTGCTGGATTGATTTCTCATGTTCCCTTATAATTTTGAAGCAATTTTTCTTTTCCTGGTCACTAATTGCAATCTTATCTTCTATATCTGAAATTCTGTCCTCACATTGGCTCATTCTGCTGTGTAGACTTTCAATGGAGTTTTTCATGTCCTGGAAATCTATTTGCATGTGTTTTATGGATTCCATTTGTTTCCTGTGTTGGGATTCCATCATGTTCCTGAGCTCCTCTCTAGATTTATTAATCATGTCTTGCACTAGGGGCACAATTTCTCCTGTTATCTAAGAAATTATTTCTGATATCATTTTTTCCAGATCCCCTTTTGTTGCCAGTTGAGTGGGTCCGGGTGGTTGAGCATCAGAGTGTTCTATCTCCTTTTCCTTTGGGGCTGCTGTAGGTGATCTGGAAGTCTGGTTTTGAGACTTATTTACATGTTTTCTCATTTCGACCGGGGGGGGGGGGGGACTGTTAGCACCTGCACAGATTACCTCCTCTGAGCTGGGAGAGTTGGGACAGGGGCCGGGAGCAGCAGTAGAGATGGTGGCCCAAAAGCTCTTTCCTGTGGGCTGGGAGCAGCTGGAGGGATGGTGGCCAGGAAGCCCCTTCCTCTGGACCAGGAGCACCGGGACAGAAGGTGGCCCAAAAGCCCTTTCCTGTGGGCTGGGAGCAGCGGTAGTGATGGTGACCGGGAAGCCCCTTCCTCTGGACCAGGAGCAGTGGGATGGCAGCTCAGAAGCCCCCACCTCTGAGCTGGGAGCAGTGGGACTCAGTACCATTGTCTGGTAGTCCAGTGTCCTCTGCGTCTTTGTAGTGTGGAACCAGGTGGCTGCCTGTCTGCAGCGGGCTGATTCGGCGTGTTCCGCATGACTTGGGACCTCGGTAGGGCATGCTAATTTTTTATTTTTTTTTGAGGCAGAGTCTCACTAAGTCACTGAGTTGCACGGGGTGGGCTCAAACTTGCATTCCTCCTGACTCACACCCCTAGACTGCAAGGATCAAAGGTATGTGCCATTCTAATTTTAATACTTAGAGAATATAATTAGGTTTGAGACTGCAGTCATTTGAATCTACCATGAGACTTATGGGCACTGTGTCTTCCTTTCCATTCTCAATGAACCATATCAGGGCATTGCAGGATTTCTCCATCTTCTTTGTCACTAAATTTGCTTCCTTCTAGGACTGAAAATTTCCATCAGATCAACAATTCACATTTTTTATTTGATAGTGGCATTCTTGTGCTCAAAACTTTTATTAGCTTTTCAACTACTTGTGGAAAAAAATCTAAATGAAAGTGAAGGTGGTGTTTGGTTGTCGTGACATTATCTATATTTTAAGTCTATGTCTAGCCCTAAAAGTCTCTGAAATGATTATAATGATGTGGTCTAACTGTACTTATTTTTTCATGAAATAATAAGCTTGCTTGCTTCCTACCATTCCATGTCATTTCCCCAAATTATAATGACACTATGTTCTTTTTTTGAAATCTTTTAAATACAAGTTTAACATACAGATTCTTTAAATCTGTATTCTTTTTTTGGTACCGGAGATTGAACTCGGGACCTTGTGCTTACAAGGCAGGCAGTGGAACCACTGAGCTAAATCCCTGGCCCTAAAGCTCTATTCTTTAAGATATCCTGAAGAGATCTCTCCTTTCTAAGTTCATCTATAAATTCTTATTGCAATGATTTTTGTCATCTTATAACTATAAACAGTGTTTCCTATGTCTCTAGTTTATTTTTAAAGCTATGTATAATGGGACTCTTTTGTCTTTAAACATTTGATACAGTTTTATGAAACCATCTGAAGGGGCGGGGGGGGTAAAATTAAAGATTAAATTTCATTAATGGATCCAGAGATGTTTAGATTTACTTTTTTATCTTTGGCTAATTTGTGTTTTTCAAGAAGTTGCCCATTTCACTCCAAAAGATTTAATTTATTAGTGTAAATCTGTATTATGTGTGTGTTTCTGTTTGGAGTCTATTTTCTGCTTTTAAATTCACTGATTTCTTTTTCTGTAGCATTTAATATCCTTTTAAACTCATTCAGTGAAATTTTGTTTCATCTGTTGCATTTTTCAGCTCTAGAAAGTTTATTTTGTTCTTTTTTACAGGCTCAAGTTATCCTCTCATTCTTAAATGATTTCCTTTAAATCCTTAAACATATTTAAAACATGAGTGAGCATCCTAACTCAAAATCCAAAATGTTCTGAAATCCAAGCTTTTTTCGGAACTATGGTTTCAAATTTCAGAGCATTTTGGATTTTCATATCGACCTATGCACTCTATATAAATATTCCAAAATCAAACAACTTTGGCCTCTGAAACACTTTTAGTCCCAAGCATTTCAAGTAAGGGTTATTCAGTCTGCAGCTATTAAAAACCTTGTCTAATGATCAGTAAATTCTGATCCTATTTTCATTGGTTGACTTCTTCGTGGTTATTGACTATATTCTACTACTTCTTTGTATGTCTAATAAATTTTTATTGGGTGCTGCACATTTTGAATGTTTTGTTGTTGATCATCTGGGTTTTCTTGTCTTCCTCTTAAGAGCATTGAGTTTGTTTTGGTAAAAAAGCTATGTACTTGGGAATCAGCTTGTTCTTTTCAACATTTGCTTTTAAATTTAGTTAAAGCTGGTCTAGGATATCATTTACTGTCCAGAGAGGCCAGGTCTTCTCCTAAGTCATAGCTTTTTTATTTTCTCTACTGAATATTCAGTGTGCATTAAGGTCTCTTCTGTCTGGCTGAATTTTGAACATTGTCCACCTGTAATGGTTGCTAAATTTATAGTTTCTTGGTAGTAACCTCAATCTTGTGAAGTGTCTATAGGCATGGACAACTATATTTTTACCAAAGATAGTCCTTTTCAGGATTTTCTTGCTGTGTGTATTTCCTTGTCTCCATTATTCTATTTTGTCATTTCAAACACCTCAAGCTCTGTGTCAATTTCTGTACTTTTCCAGGATTCCTCCTCTTGTTCCTGACTAGAGGAAGGTCTGGTTGATCACAGGGCTCATCCTTTTTTATTTCCCTTCTGTCAAGAGATCACTGACTGTGCTGCCTATTATCTAATGTCTGAAAACATTAATGTATTTATTTTGTCTAGCTTTCTAGCTGTAAACAGGATAGTTCCAGTATCAGTTTTTCCATGAGGACTAAAAGGGATCAAATTCCCAAAATATAATTATTGTAATCATATTTTTAACTTGAAGAGATTTTCTTCCAGAAAATATAATCTCTAAATCAATTTTCTTTCTATGTAGCATATGCAGGTATTTTTTTTCACTTTTAAACAAACTTATTCTTTTGTGTAAGTTATTTCTATGTATTTTTTTGGAGCTGATGACATGATACATTGATAAGATTAATGCATATTAAATTTTATTGGTCATAGTCTCTGCAATCTATTGTACTAATTTTCTCTGGCAAGTTTACCAGTGGCATAATTATGACTAAAGACAATGTTATTCAGTTCTCATCTTATTTAATTTTGAAATTATTTTTCCCATCCTTTCTGAATTTATGACTCTCTTGGTAGTCCTCCTTCCTGTTTAAAAAATCTCCTTTGCTAATTTCTCTTCTTCTAATGATGACTTTAGTGTGTTCTCCAGCGCTCTGCTATTGAGACTTTTTCTCCTAACAGGCTATCTCTGGGCAAGATCATTATTCTCTGTCTTTCCACAGGTACCTCTACTAATGATTCCCAAATCTGACAAACCAATCTTTCTATCAAGCTCAAACCTCTCTCCTGACCTTGAGGCTAAAGTGTCTCGGCTGTCTGTCCCTGAAATATCTCAGCTACTTCTTATGTCCAATGCTGACCTCATCCACAAATGCTTTTCCTTTCATATTGCTCATTTTAGAAATTCACCAAGCTGTTCACTCCAGAAAGCCGGGAAGTACCCTAGACTTGCAACTTTCTTTCAACTCTAATAGCTAATTGTTTCTAAATCCTGTAAGTTATATATACTTCTCTAGTTTTGGTTCAGTCTGTTCTCCTCTTTTAATAGCAATGGTCTCCTAATGCACACAGATCTATAGTTTAATACCCTCCTGTGACACTCTTCACATTGCTGCCATCGTGAATATCTAAAGAAGTGTAACAATATGTGGTATTCACTTGGTCAAATTGATTGGTTTCCTCCTTTACCTATGGATAAGGGACAAAGTCCACATTCCCAAATATGGAAAAGAAACCTGAGGACATTCAGTCTCCCATATGTGTTATGCTCCAGAGAAACCAAGGTAATCACCATGAATAGCAAGTTTCATTAACATGCTTTCCTATTTTCCTTCATACCTTTCTCCCACCCCTAGTGCATATGCACAGGGCTGGCACAAGGTAGGTATGTCAGGGGACAAATGAATAAATACCTAACCATTCAGAAAAGGTAGTGAAAACCAAAGCTTTTATGTTTCATTATATGTGAATATAAACATTCTAAGATCTTAGGATTTCACTTCCTTAGTCCCAATTTTGCCTAATAAAATATTTTGGAAATTCAAACAAATTTAGATTTTTACTTGCTATAAAGATTATTCTGTTGTATTTAGTTGGCTTTACATTAGAAAAACCAAAAGAATAAAAATCCTTATCATATATTGCTCCTTTTGCTTATTTTATATACAATAAATAAATGCGTAATAAATACATATATATTTTTACATACACAGACATTGTCACTGCTTGTGAATGTGTAGTCATTGCTAGTTTATTTACAGTTTTTAGGATCACTTTGGAACCCCTGTTTTTCATTATTTTAGAATTAAAGAAAAGCAAAACCTACATCAATGGTATAAATACTTGCTTACAGTAAGCAAACTGGTATTATATAACTTTATTCTAAGTTACAGAATATACCTTTGGCAAAGAATGTGATCAGAGGTTGTAGAAGAACAAATTAAACATAGTACTTTTCTCTTCCCCATCTTTCCTTTATTGTCATTTATTTATAGACCTGCCTTTCACTTTCTCAGAAATTCTTGGTATTAACAAAAAGTTCAAAACCTTCATTTCAAAATAGTAACATATTCTGGAAGAAAAGCTACTTGAATAGGTAAACAATTGTTTTTAATTAGAAGCTTCCCTCATACTGATCCACATATGAACTGTAAAGGAAAATCAAAAAGGAGAAAATATGCAGAGATGTGTAGGGGATATATAATATTAAAGGATATTGGTATTCATCGGAAGCAGGTAAAAGGAAGCTATCTGCAAATAGACAAGTTAACCGTTTAGCCCATTCCTGCTAGGAACATATTGGATGTTCTAAGATCAACTGTGAAAAGAAATGTGCTCTTATGGGTCAGTTGAGCCATCTGGAGAATAATTAATGTGCTCCAAGCACACTGGTAAATCATAATTAAAGCTGGTTCTATAAATACAGAGGGAGACAGAGAATCAGGTTAAGAGAAAGAGAAACAAGGAAACATCTCCCTTTAGTTATGTAAGAAGGATCTTTGAGCATTTGTTTCTAGTCTAGTTTCCTTGTGTGAAGGAAAGGAAGAGAATTAAGAGCTTCTGGCATGGAGATCATTCCACAACATTAGCTTAACTGTAAATTTAATATGAAATGATGATCGCTGTTAAGCTATGACACTCATTAATATGAGCGGCAGGAAGAAATTGGAAAAATTGTGAGAGGGACTTTTAGGACAAAACCAGTGATCTTGGAAAGAAGGTGGGACAAGAGAAGATAGGGTCATTCCTCTTCTTTATAAACTGTGTTGATTTTTTTCCCAAAGCACACATGCGGCAACAGCATGATACCTTTTGAAATGGATATAAAGATATGATAGACTAGCTTAGCCTTGATAAGCCATAAAATTATATATTAAAAATGAATAAAAGTCATGATGTTAAATCAGATCCTTTGCAGCAATGTTTTATTTCTCAGACAGGCCTTCACATTACCAATTACCAGATTCCTGCACATGGGCCAATATTTTCAAAACACCTCAAGAAAAGGAAAATGCAACATAAAAAAGTGAGGCTATAACCTTGAAAAGAATCACTTTAATAAAAATATGCCTCCAACCATGAATGACCTGCCCTATGCTTCATCCTTCAAAGCAGACTAACTGTTCAGATGTTTCAGTGGGATGTGACCTCTAACATAAAGAATAACTGTCACACTACCTTGTTAATTATACATCTAATCATGTTCATTATGGGAGCTGAAAATCTTTTGCTTTTGGAAAGGAAGCAGGAAAAAGAGAAAAATGAGGAGAACTATAAAACTAGCAGAATTTGGTGTAGTCCTTGAATCTATGATACAGAACTCTGGTTAGTGCGGAAAACAAAGACTATTGTAACTGCAACAGAAATAATTCTCATTCAGTCTTGGTACTAGGCAACTGGATTAAGTGCTTTGCATATACTATTTCCTTTACTACAGGTAGACCTTGTTATATATGCTTTACATATAAAGTAACAGGTTGAGAAAAGCAATGTGGTCAAGGGATCTTGGCCAATAAATTCTGTAAGTGGGATTCAAGTTCAGCTGAGTCTAACCACATGTTCTTGCCTTTAAATTGCATTGCCTCTCCTTTCAATCCTGTAGATTATTCATAATGAACAACTATATTATATTTAGTAAATCTAAATGAGATTTTAAAACCAAAGATAAAATTGTGAACTCTAATGGCAAAACTAGTACTTTATATTTTATTAATGTAGCACTTTCTGAAACAATCTTGAAAAACCAGTATTTTCTATTAAAATATAATTTCAAAGCTTCTGAAACATATTTACTTACCTTAGAGCATTTAATCTTTATAATATTTCAGTAAGATGAAAGGCAAAGCCATTGTTTTCTCTACTGTACGAATGAAGTCACCAGAACATAGAGAAAAGAGAGCTCAAGTGGTTTAAATGTGGCTTCAAAACTTGCAGGTGATATTTGGATGCAGAATTTAAGATTTTCAGTCTTATGTTCCCTTTGACTATTCTGGTATCTTGGGTGGTGCAGTATAGGCTACTAGTACAAATTCACTTACAGATTTGAGTTTTGCTATGAAAATATTTCCCTAAAATAGTGCCACTAAGGTATTTAGAATCTAGAGGTGCCGTTTCAGTATTTCTGGTTCATATTTTTAGTAAGACTTAGCCAATCCAATTTTCTTCAAAGCCCAAATTTTAATCTATATAACAAGATAAGTTGCAGTAACTGAAATTATTACTAATAATTATTACTAATTTTTGCCATCTAGAAAATATCTCTTAAAAGGCCTGGATGCTTTTTCTCCAACAAACAGTCATTCATGAGTAAACTACCAATTATTCTAATGTTTCTGTATGGCTTTAGTATAGTTTAGTGCATCTTTATTCTGAAAGATGTTTTTCCAACATGAGTATTAAATGGCTAGCTCAGCAAGAGAATGCATTCTACTTCAGTGGGTAAAATCCAACTACTTGGCATATTGCAGGCACTCAGTAGTAAATAGATGTTGACTACAGTGCTGAGCAGATGACAAAATGTCTGATCCATTGACATCCGTTCCTATACTATCCTTAGTGGTTTTGCCATTCTTAATGAAGTAAGTCCCTATATTTTAATCTAATCAGACAGCAGTGCAGTACTGAATAATAATGTGTATTATCTGTGCAGGGTATGTCAGTGAAGTAAGTGGAAGATATAAATTAGTAATGTTAGTTTGAGAATATTGGTTATGCATAACATTGTGGAGGTATTAATTGAAAATGAGCTATCTAAACATGCAAAAATACAGCAATCTAGATAATTTTTAAAAGGTGGATAGAAATTCATTTACTTGAAATATAGGATAATGAAGAGACAATGAAACATTCACTTGTATAAAAATTCACAAAATGATATCTCAACATTGCTTAGATTCAACACTCT